>NC_052326.1:16373356-16676538 GCF_016432855.1 Salvelinus namaycush | reverse complement strand
ACTCTGTCATGTGTTGTATTGGATTTGCCCCGAACATAACACTTTGTACTCAGGATAAAGAGCTTTTTACGGTATTACTTTAGTGCCTTGTTGCAAACAGAATGCATGTTTTGGAATATTTTATCTTCTTTACAGGCTTGCTTTTTTTCACTCTGTCAATTACATTGGAATTGTACAGTAACTTCAAGGATTTGATCCATCCTCAGTTTTCTCATGTCACAGCTGTTATACTCTGTAACTGTTGTGAAGTCCCCATTGGCCTCATGGTGAAATCCCTGAGAGGTTTTCTTCCTCTTCGGCAACTGAGTTAGGAAGGATGCTTGTATCTTTGTAGTGACTGGGTGTATTGATACACCATCCAAAGTGTAATTAATAACTTCACCATGCTAAAAAGGTATTCAATGTCTGTTTTGTTACCCATCTACCAATAGGTGTCCTTCTTTGCGAGGCATTAGAAAACCTCCCTGGTCTTTGTGGTTGAATCTGTGTTTGAAATTCACTGCTCGACTGATGGACCGTACGTATTTGTGGGATCCAGAGGTGAGGTAATCACTCTATTATTGCACACAGAGTGAGTCCATGCAACTTATTATGTGACTGGTTAAACTTATTGAGGCTTGCCATAACAAAGGGGTTGAATACTTATTGACTCAAGACCTTTCAGCTTTTCATAATTCACTTGTAAAAATGTTTTGAAAAACATAATTCCACTTTGACATTATGGGGTATTGTGTGTAGGCCAGTGACAAAATAAATATTGATTTAATCGATTTTAAATTCATGCTTTAACACAACAAATGTGGGAAAAACTCAAGAGGTTTGAATACTTTCTAAAGGCACTGTAGCATTCTGGAATGAAACTTAAAATATGACTGTCAGATAGATTAGAATTGTATAAGAGATTGTGTGTGTGCTCTATTCATTCTATTTCTATTTTCAACATGCAGTTCCAGATACAGCCCTGCCATTTGATGAAGGCAGCCAATCCAAAAGTTTCCGAAAAGTAGTCACTTCCCGAGAAATGTAATCAAATCTTTTTTTTAAGTAGTTGCTTTCTCAAATCTGTTTTCAAATTGTTTACAAAAGTAGTTACCTTCTGAGATCTATACTCGAATAGTTGTAGTCACCTCGAAAGTAACTATTTGTTCCCCCGGAAAAATAGTTACTTTCCAAAAAGCATAGTTAGAACTATAGTTATCCCATGACTCTAACAGCAACATATATCCATTATTTTTGTAAAAAATGCAGCACTATTCAAACCTTGTCTCAAACCATATTTTATTAATTTGGAAAATGTTCTGTAATTCTCTTTCACTTTGAAAATGGGATGTATGTTGTGTAGATCTGTAGGAAAAAAATCTAATTTAATCCCTTTTTAGATTACATTTTAAGGCAGTAAAATGTGAAGACAAGTGCACTATGCACTGTATACAGTTGAAGTTGGAAGTTTACATACACTTAGGTTGGAGTCATTAAAACTCGTTTTTCAACCACTCCACAAATTTCTTGTTAACAAACTATAGATTTGGCAAGTCGGTTAGGACATCTACTTTGTGCCTTACACAAGTAATTTTTCCAACAATTGTTTACAGACAGATTATTGCAATTATAATCCACTGTATCACAATTCCAGTCGGTCAGAAGTTTACATACACTAAGTTGACTGTGCCTTGAAACAGCTTGGAAAATTCCAGAAAATTATGTCATGGCTATAGAAGCTTCTGATAGGCTAATAGACCCCCACACGTTTGGTTCATCCTTGGGAGCAATTTCCAAACGCCTGAAGGTACCACTTTCATATGTACAAACAATAGTACGCAAGTATTAACACCATAGGACCACACAGCTGTCATACCGCTCAGGAAGGAGATGCATTCTGTCTCCTAGAGTTGAATGTACTTTGGTGCGAAAAGTGCAAATCAATCCCAGAACAACAGCAAAGGACCTTGTGAAGATGCTGGAGGAAACAGGTACAAAAGTATCTATATCCACAGTAAAACGAGTCCTATATAGACATAACCTGAAAGGGAGCTCAGCAAGGAAGAAGCCACTGCTCCAAAACCGCCATAAAAAAAGCCAGACTACGGTTTGCAACTGCACATTTGGTTACAAAAAGCATACTTTTTGGAGAAATGTCCTCTGGTCTGATGAAACAAAAATCGAACTGCTTGGCCATAATGACCATCGTTATGTTTGGAGGAAAAAGGGGGAAGCTTGCAAGCCAAAGAACACCATCCCAACCGTGAAGCACTGGGGTAGCAGCATCATGTTGTGGGGGTGCTTTGCCGCAGGAGGGATTGGTGCACGTCACAAAATAGATGGCATCATGAGGAGGGGAAAATTATGTGGATATATTGAAGCAACATCTCAAGACAGTCAGGAAGTAAAAAATTGGTTGCAAATGGGTCTTCCAAATGGACAATGACACCAAGCATACTTCCAAAGTTGTGGCAAAATGGCTTAAGGACAACAAAGTCAAGGTATTGGAGTGGCCATCACAAAGCCCTGACCTCAATCCCATAGAAAATTTGTGGGCACAACTGAAAAAGTGTGTGCGAGCAAGGAGGCCTACAAACCCGACTCGGTTACACCAGCTCTGTCAGGAGGAATGGGCCAAAATTATTGTGGGGAGCTTGTGGAAGGCTACCCGAAACGTTTGACCCAAGTTAAAACTTCTTATGGCTGGGGGGCAGTATTGAGTAGCTTAGATGAATAAGGTGCCCAGCGTAAACTGCCTGCTACTCAGGCCCAGAAGCTAAGATATGCATGTTATTATTAGATTTGGATAGAAAACACTCTGAAGTTTCTAAAACTGTTTGAATGATGTCTGTGAGTATAACAGATCTCATATGGCAGGCAAAAACCTGAGAAAAAATCCAACCAGGAAGTGGGAAATCTGAGGTTTGTAGGTTTTCAAGTATTTGCCTTTCCAAGATACAGTGTAAATTTGGTCCGATTCCACTTCCTAAGGCTTCCACTAGATGTCAACAGTCTTTAGAACCTTGTTTCAGGCTTCTTCTGTGAAGGGGGAGCGAATAAGAGCTGTTTGACTAAGGGTCTGGCAGAATGCCATGAGCTAAATCTCGCGCGCGGCCGTGAGAGCGAGCTGCGTTCCCTTTCATTTCTAAAGACAAAGGAATTGTCCGGTTGGAACATTATTGAAGATTTATGATAAAAACATCCTAAAGATTGATTCTATACATCGTTTGACATGTTTTTACGAACTGTAATAGAACTTTTTAGACTTTTCGTCTGGACCTGAACTAAACGCGTGAACAAAAAGGAGGTATTTGGACATAAATTATGGACTTTATCGAACAAAACAAACATTTATTGTGGAACTGGGATTCCTGGGAGTGCATTCCGATGAAGATCATCAAAGGTAAGTGAATATTTATAATGCTATTTCTGACTTCTGTTGACTCCAAAACATGGCGGGTATCTGTATGGCTTGTTTTGGTCTCTCAGCGCTGTACTCAGATTATTCCATGATGTGCTTTCGCTGTAAAGCTTTTTTGAAATCTGACACAGCGGTTGCATTAAGGAGAAGTATATCTTTAAGCAATTTAAAGGCAATGCTACCAAATACTAATTGAGTGTATGTAAACTTATGACCCACTGGGAATGTGATGACAGAAATAAAAGCTGAAATAAATAATTCTCTCTACTATTATTCTGACATTTCACATTCTTAAAGTAAAGTGGTGATACTAACTAACCTAAGACAGGGAATTTTTACTAGGATTAAATGTCAGGAATTGTGAAAAATTTAGTTTAAATGTATTTGGCTAAAGTGTATGTAAACTTCCGACTTCAACTGTATATGCAGTACATGGACGCAACGACAACATTCTCAATGATCTTTTCCTCTTTCTGTCTCTCTTCCACATTTTCCTCCATCCCCTCAACCCTCCCTCCGTCCACCACACCCGCCCCTGACAAGAATGTGTCTCTCCACACCCGCGACACAATCCTCTGTTTGAAGTCAGACGAACACAACCCATCCAGCGATCTCCCAATCTCTCCCTGTTACCTTCCTTCCCCTCCTCTGTCTGTCTGTCTGTCTGTCTGTCTGTCTGTCTGTCTGTCTGTCTGTCTGTCTGTCTGTCTGTCTGTCTGTCTGTCTGTCTGTCTGTCTGTCTGTCTGTCTGTCTGTCTGTCTGTCTGTCTGTCTGTCTGTGTGTCTGTCTGTCTGTCTGTCTGTCTGCCTGCCTGCCTGCCTGCCTGCCTGCCTGCCTGTCTGTCTGTCTGTCTGTCTGTCTGTCTGTCTGTCTGTCTGTCTGTCTGTCTGTCTGTCTGTCAGCCGTCCTCATCCTCACCCCTACAGCTGTGCGAGCGGCACAGGTGCTGTCATTGTGCTCCTCTTCCTCGCCCTGCCACCTGCACAGGACATTGGCCCCGACCAGGCTGCTTTCATCCCCCTCCCCAGCGCAGGCCCCTCCGCCCCAGGCCTGTCACTGTGGAATGGCTGACACATAGGCCAGAGGACAGAGGTCCACAGAAAACGGGCTACTGTTGTCACCTCTCCATCTCGGTTTGTTTCCAGGTTAAGAGGAGCCAAAGTATGCAGGATTTGTCCACAGCGAAGCTACAGATTCTAGCATAGGATGCTATATTTGTAAATGATTTTGAATACAACAGGAGGCAGAGACCTGGGAGTGTGTTTATTGCCAGGATGCATGATGTGGATTTTCCTGATTTATTTTGCCTTGAAGCCCAAAGTAAATTCTTTACAGACCCAGCTAACAATTCTAGGGAGAAAGAACGTTTTTGTAATGTTACCCGTAATGTTCTCCTGATGTTTGACTGTCCAGTTTTCCGTCTTTTCTGGGAACATTCTATGTATGTTAGCAACTATTTAGCATGTTTTGGCACTAGAGTTAGAACATTCCCTTAATGTCAAACAGAATTGACCCAGAATGTGGTTACCATGTTCCAAGAATATCCCATTGTTCTAGGCACTTTCGTGGGACGTTGCATGAACATTCATGTGTCCAGTTTTCTGAGGGTTAGGAGAATATTCCATCAACGTCACATCAAACATTTGGACACAGTTGGAGTGATTTATGTTGGAGTCATTTATGAGCATGCGCTGTGAAGTTTCTTCAGTTCATAATATTGTTCTGACAGTGACTGGTCTTTCGGAAGGGTGTGTGTGTGCATGCGTGAAAGAGAGAGAGAGGGGAGAGAGAGGGAGAGAAAGAGATTAGGAGAAGGGGGCTGCAGATGAGCTCAACATAATCAATCACCAGCAGGTCACGTTGCTCTTGCCCTCTGAATTCCCAATTTCACAGCTACCTGGCTTTTTATTTCAGATTCTTCCGAAACTATTAATCAGTTCTGAGAAATAACCTACTTGCAATAACCTAAGTTACATAACAACCACATGGTGCCCCTTACCCACACACACACATATGCACGCACATACACCTATGCACACACCAGTGTTTCTCAGCTTTCACTGTTCGCCACATCAGGATACAGTTCTGTTCGTGGATTCCGGTTTAAACAGAATTTTGCTCGGCTTTGGCCAACAACTCAACCGCAGCCCTGGTGCGACCAGTTATCACATCCACTATAGGCTGAAGCTAAAGCAAGGCAGAGACAGAACTCAAAAGAACATCTCTAACGAATCTTTTCCTTCTACCAGCCACATACAGTTGAAGTCGGAAGTTTACATACACCTTAGCCAAATAAATTTTAACTCAGTTTTTCACAATTCCTGACATTTAATCCAAGTAAAAATTCCCAGTCATAGGTCAGTTAGGATCACCACTTTATTTTAAGAATGTGAAATGTCAGAATAATAGTAGAGAGAATTATTTATTTCAGCTTTTAATATTTTCATCACATTCCCAGTGGGTCAGAAGTTTACATACACTCAATTAGTATTTGGTAGCATTGCCTTTAAATTGTTTATCTTGGGTCAAACGTTTCGTGGAGCCTTCCACAAGCTTCCCACAATAAGTTGGGTGAATTTTGGCCCATTCTTCCTGAGAGAGCTGGTTTAACTGAGTCAGGTTTATAGGCCTCCTTGCTCACACACACTTTTTCAGTTGTGCCCACAAATTTTCTATGGGATTGAGGTCAGGGCTTTGTGATGGCCACTCCAATACCTTGACTTTGTTGTCCTTAAGCCATTTGCCACAACTTTGGAAGTATGCTTGGGGTCATTGCCCATTTGAAAGACCCATTTGCAACCAAGCTTTATATCCACATAATTTCCCCTCCTCATGATGCCATCTATTTTGTGAAGTGCACCAGTCCCTCCTGCAGCAAAGCACCCCCACAACATGATGCTGCCACCCCCGTGCTTTACGGTTGGGATGGTGTTCTTTGGCTTGCAAGCCTCCCCCTTTTTCCTCCAAACATAACGATGGTCATGATGGCCAAACAGTTATATTTTTGTTTCATTAGACCAGAGGACATTTCTCCAAAAAGTATGATCTTTGTCCTCATGTGCAGTTGCAAACCGTAGTCTGGCTTTTTTTATGGCTGTTTTGGAGCAGTGGCTTCTTCCTTGCTGAGCTGCCTTTCAGGTTATGTCTATATAGGACTCGTTTTTACTGTGGATATAGATACTTTTGTACCTGTTTCCTCCAGCATCTTCACAAGGTCCTTTGCTGTTGTTCTGGGATTGATTTGCACTTTTCGCACCAAAGTACGTTCATCTCTAGGAGACAGAACGCGTCTCCTTCCTGAGCTGTATGATGGTTGCGTGGTCCCATGGTGTTAATAGTTGCGTACTATTGTTTGTACAGATGAACGTGGTACCTTGTGGAGGTCTACCATTTTTTTCTGAGGTCTTGGCTGATTTCTTTTGATTTTCTAATGCCAAGCAAAGAAGCACTGAGTTTGACGGTAGTCCTTGAAATACATCCACAGGTAAACCTCCAATCGCCTCAAAAGATGTCATTTAGCCTATCAGAAGCTTCTAAAGCCATGACATCGTTTTCTGGAATTTTCCAAGCTGTTTAAAGGGACAGTCCACTTAGTGTATGTAAACTTCTGACCCACTGGAATTGTGATACATTGAATTAATTATAAGTTAAATAATCTGTCTTTAAACAATTGTTGGAAAAATGACTTGTGTCATGCACAAAGTAGAAGTCCTATCCGACATGCCAAAACTATAGTTTGTTAACAAGAGTGGTTGAAAAAAAAGTTTTAATGATTCCAACCTAAGTGTATGTAAACTTCCGACTTCAACTGTACCAACCAACCACACACAGTAAATTACACTAAGCTATTACAAGAAAACACTATGGCATGCATTTGTGTAAAACAATCAAATTATTACCATTATTGGAGGTGATGCCAGATGTAAGGAATTGGTGTTATTATGAAGTGCTAATGCAACATACTGTACACTACTTTCTCTCCCTTGTGATATAAAAATAACAGTGTATTTGCCAAACATAAAGCAGTTCAGGAAAAAGTATACAGATGATACTCAACCTGGTGTAGAATACAATATCTGACAATCTCCTAACCAAGTTGCGATGTGATGGTGTCATTAGATTGTAAGAAGCATTACATCACCTCAGTCATTTTGTTTGACATAGCAAACAAGCGAGGGAAACTTTGTCTACTATAGTCTGTCTGCAGTAGTTTGTTGGTGTGAGAATGAGAGGGTCTACCAGCCCTGCAGCTCCAAATCTCCACTGAAGCACAAACACACTAACAAAAACAGCATTGTGGAGCCTTTTAACACCACAGAACATCAGTGCTAACAGACATTGTCTTCGCCTTCCTCCAATGTGTATTTTCACAATGATTATTGTATGGCACATACAATAAGTTAATGTTATCATGGCAACCAGAATGAGTTTTGTTATTATGGCACAGGAAATGAACTAAGGCAACCCCTCATGACCCTAAAGGGAAAGCAGCGACCTTAGAATGACCTGTGTCTCATCTCCTGTTTGTTCTACTCTCTGATTGGGAAGAATAAAGCAGGTCTCCACCCTCCTCCAGAGGTTTGGATCAACCTGCTGAGGCCTGGTGTGCACACTATGATACATCAGTGTTGGAAATTCATGCAAATTCCCAGAGTGTGGAGAGAGAAGGGAAATGTAATCAATGTCATTCAGTATGTAATATCTTTAAATGGAGAATTCAACCCACCATTGCCCTCTTGCTTACTCATTGACAGTGAGCCATTATTTAATGTCTTCATCACATAACCAATTATTATTCTTGGTGATGAACTTAACAAATAAATCAGCAAACCACATCTCCATAGATACCATGGATTGTGCACATATTTGTATACATATTGAATTTTAAAAAGTCAGGATCAAACTTTGTACTCTCACTTTCCGAAGTCAAAAGCTGAATGACTAGGTCACCACCAGAGACTTGAAAATATATTGAGAGCAAGATTGCCCTCAGTTGGTGGAACTAGGTTACTTCCCTGAAGAGTTTCAAAGGTGTATCAATCATTTGGATTTCACACTGCTGTCAGGCAATGTTTCAACACATTTTATATTAAAAAAAAAACACAATTTCACATTTTTTTCCAGATTTATTTCAAATTTGGTTCATTTCCCCCCATTTCACTTACTACTGGTACAGGTTTACATACGTTATCAACCAATGTCTTCGATTGCCACATACTCTTCCCCACACACATGGCCTAATGTCATGCATTTACTAATCAAAGAAAACATACCATTACAAAACAAGAAATCATACAAATGTTAGAAATATTACAGAGGAACAATTAGAAACTTAACATGAAGATGGTAACCCTTTGAATTGGGGTCCACACGGTTTCAGAGCTTCAACATTGTTCAAATATACAAAATGTAATGGCCAGGGGGAAGGAGCAATTGTGGTTTGTAAGTGCAAAGAATATGACAAAGACATTTAGAGATTGTTTGACTCACATGGACCACCTTATTTCAGGGGCATCGGCAATGATGACTACTTCCCCTTTAGAGGAGCACACAGGTTGGAAGGGCTCAAGGGAGTATAGACATGGGACAGATGAGACATGTATGAGACAACCCTTACAGAGTAACTTGACTATCCATAGTAAAACAATTATTGTTCATCTCCAAAAATCATACAAAAGGGTGAGAACTAAATACAAAAGAGGATTCCAAATTTAAACATGAAAACGCTGCATTTACTCTGAGCAACAACACTCTTCCTCGCAATTTAACTCACACTAGACTCTCCCAACATAAGGTGTGACGCAAGCACTCACTGTGGTGTTAAGCATAATGCCGTCATGTTTTTAGCGAGGCACAAAGGCACGAGTGTTTGTATGCACCTACAGGTTACTCTGCGTGAGTGTGTTTATTTCGTGTCTGGGTCTCAGAGGATGGACATTGAGCTTGCGGGGTATAAGTGTGAAAATGGTGATGTTCCTTATTATAAATGAGTGCAAGAGCGGTTCAACAGATGTGTAGCTGGGGCAGCACGTGTGTTTGTGTGCGTGTGTGTATAGCATTTGTGTATACTGCACACCATCACGTGTGTATTGTGGCGTTTACAGGGTGTCCAGCAGACTGTCGATGCGCGTCACCAGCTCCAGTCTCTTGCTAGCTAGGGTCTTCTCGTTGTCAATGTAGGCCTCCTTCTTCACCTTGCCTGCCACCAGGCGCTCAGCCTCCTGACAGGAGCGACCCACCAGGTCCTTCACCTGGCCATCCAGCTTCTGCACCTCACCCACCTGAAACACACACAGCGGAATGTAAGGCTCAGCACAGTGTACACACACACAAGGGTAGATACAAATACCGTACACACAATTGAATACACACACCTTATCTGCGAGGTCGGAGCCCTCTGTTTTGAGGCGGGCCTGCAGGGAGCTGATGTCGTTGGTGAGGGTGCGGTGGTCGGCCTCCAGGGTCTTGCGGCCGCTGTTCAGGGCCCCCGTGTCTCGGGATTGCTTATAGCGATTCACCACCTCGTCCATGTGGCGGTACAGCCCTAAACGCTTGTTGACCAGAGTCAGGACCTGCTCTGTGATGGAGGCCACCTTCATACGAACCTCTGCAGCAGGGTCCTGGATAAAAAGATGGAGAGAGAAGGGGAGAGAGTCAGGAAGTGCATACAGGGGGAAAAAGTAGATGAACTTAGAAGGGAGTAATGACAGGAGAGTTAAAGTGCTCCCCATAATAAGAGCAGCAGAGTATGTTGAGGATGGAGTACCTTAGTGATGGAGAAGTCCAGGCGCACATAGATGATGACTGTGAAGAAGAGGATGTAGAAGGCCCCCACCACCAATAGAGGCTCCTGCAGCATCAGGATCTTATTGAAGGTATAATGCACCTGGGGGATGAGTGAGAGAGAGACACTGAGGAACTTGCACCATCAATGAAGGACCTAATCTTACATTGCATCTAAATCGTTTCTCTGCAAGGGTTTCAGATGTAAAGCATGCAGCTGCTGGGCCCTGGTGGTGGTGTATCTCTGGAGCGACTGCTTATAACAATCCTGTCATAGTAATGGCACACTGGTTAATTCATACAAACAAACTGCCTTCCTTTCTCCCCCCTAAAGTCTCCAATTCCCTCTTCCACTAGGGCCCAGCAGCTCACCACTACATCCTGGATGTGCTGCTCCACCAGATTGTTCTTAGAAGCCACCAGCACGGGACGACCAAAGGTGTCCAGGTAGGTGTAGTGCAGCTGGTCTGGAATGCGGTCAATGGGGTAGGGGGTTTCCACATGGATGTTCCTGAGAGGAAAAGATGTGGATCATTAGAATGAAACAGGAGATCTGTCCATTTCCACAGACACTAAAGGAGTGTGTGCACATACACACCATGCATGCTCACCTGGCGCCTTCTGGCAGTATGAGTTTAACAGTGAGGGAGTCGATGACTTGGTCATCATATACATGGTCAACCAGCCTCATCTTCAGAGCATACTGATCCCCTGAGAATCAACAGGATGAATTCAAGCATTAGCACATCATTTTTTAGCTTTCGGGCCATTTCTCTTTAAAGAGTTCTGGTTATTTATAGTTATGGTAATTTAGCCAACTCAACTCACCCAGAGTGTAGAGGTACTCATAGCTGGGCAGATTGTAGCCGATAATGTAGTGGGTCTTCCAGCCACCAAACAGAGGGAAGCGGGGCCGAACCTCCACCTCCACAGATTCTTCCAGAATCTGTAGGTGGGAGGTGGATATGTTGCCGATCTCATCCCGGTAGTACACATCCTGGGCTGAGGCAGGAAGGATGGTCTTCGGGAGAGTGAGGAGATGCAGTTATTATACAATCTTAAGTCCTCCTGCAAGCATGATTTGAAAATGCACCAAGATCCATGGCAATAAAGGAGTCTTTAAAATCAACACACCTTAAAGGATTTGACTGATGAGATGCCACTGTCAGACTGACGCTGGTAGTCATAACGGGAGAAAGGCCCTTTCAGGAATGCACCTGTGTGCCTCATGTCAATGGTCTCTTCCACAGCAATGTTTCCCCAATGGGAGACTTCGATGATGCGGGTGATGCTGCTAATGGTGAGGAAGGGTGTGTTGTTCTCATAATGGACCTTCATGGCATCCTAAAAAGAACAAAAGACATTTCTCCTTTTGCTTCTAATCCAAATATGACTCCACTAAGCCAATGTCCGCTATTCAGCTGGCCCAAAAGTGCTTAAACCATTCAAGGACATGGCCTAGCGGTCTCAACCGGAGCCTCCAGCACACATGTCTACACATGTGTATGGTTAGAATCCAGTCTTCTGCCCTTTGACACAATGTCCATCTTTCCCCACTGTCATCCTCTTTATCTATCTATTCAATAAAGTCAGACAATATACATAAAAATAATATTAAATGCATCCCAAATCCAGTCAGGGACCTCAGAGACACTTTACCTCGCTGAAAGGGGCGACATCACGGAAGGGGCCATACTCAATAGCTTCATCGCTCTTGCTGGGGTTGCCCAGCTTGGTGTAGCTCTCCACAGTCTTAGAGGCGAGGCGGACGCGGGTGGTCTGGCTGCGGGTGGGGTAGGGGGAGTACAGGTAGTGGTTACCCTGGAACACCACCAGCTGACGCTCAGCCTGGGTAATGTGTGTGGGGAAGGGCCTCAGGATGTGGCTCAGGACAGTCTCCACCTTCACCCGCAGCTTAGCGCCCACGCCCAGACTGGAGGGTAACTGCACCTTGTAAAACTCCCCACTGTAAGAGGATAGCAGATAGGAGAGGGGTCAGGTCACCAGCACCAACATATATGGTTCTAAAAACAAGGGGACAAACTAAAACAGTGAGAGAAACTCCACTGGAAAAAGGGGTGAAGTTTAACATGGTAAAAAAGTGCATATCTACAAACTTTACAGTCTAATGACATACAATGGATAATGCAATATAACCTTAGTGAACAGGGATGCACAATATATTATAAACTTCTCACCTTTGACCTTGGATTGTTGTTTGCTTGAGCTCAAGCATGGCATCCTCCTCTTCATCACCCTTCACCTAGCAAAGACACACGTTTACATGTCTGTCCATTCTGCTGCAATTCAACTACAACTGGACATGAGGTGTATTCATTTACAGGCAGGAATGAGTTTGAGTATGCAACGGTGTGAATGTAGAGTGAGTATTCATTCCCCACGGGTGTTGGTGGTGTGTAAACAATCACTGATAGTAGGGGAAAGAATTGTCTACCTAGAAACTATGACATAAATTAAGGTCCTAGGCAATTCAAAGATATTGCACACAAAAAGGGGCTGTTCTGATCAGACACGGAAGTAGCTACCCTCTCAGCGCATACGTGTCATTTAGCCACTGACAGAACAAATTGTGTTGCGGAAGTGCACCCGCTAGCCCATTCAAACAGTTCCACACCATCATATAATGCACTTATTAAAATGTTTTTGCTACAGCCCTTCCACAGTTTGGTAGATCCACCATTTAACAAAAGTAGACATTTACTAGCGAGCAAGTACTGTAGCTTCCTTGCCTTGACTGGGCGAATCTGGACAAAGATGTTCATGTTAGCTAACTAGCTAATGTTAGCCGGCTAGCTAATGTTAGTTAGCCAACTAGCTACCTGGCAAAATGTGGTTTACAGCAAATTCATTCTGAAATCACTTACCGATGCACCGACGTACGCGAGGTGGTGGGCCAGGTCGGGCTCTACCGCCAAGATAAAGTTATGTACCGCCGAGTCTCCCTGGTTTGACAGAAGAATCTCTGCTGTTATCTTAGCAAGGTGCGTGCTCAGGTCCACCGTTCGTTTCACCTCCTCGTTCACCAGCCCGTCGGCAGCCACTCGATAACACAGTACAGTGATAAGGAGCAGATAAGTGGGGGCGGCGAAGAAGGGGATGTTTCGCGCCATGGTTATAAAATTAAACTTAAAGATAATTTGCTTAATTGTTCAATTGAAGCTAGAGCGAAAGAAAGGCCACGCACCACTTCAGGACCAAAGCTGCAGCCGTAAGGATGACGTTTCATTCAGTCCTCACGTACTGACGTCATGCTGTTCCGAACAAATACGGCAGAGGGAGACGTCTCTACCCTGTTATCAAAACTAATAAAGGTCCTAGGCAATTCAAAATCTTGCACACAAAAGGAGCTGTGGAGATCAGACACAGAAGTAGCGCCGCTCTCAGAACATACGTGTAATTTCGCCACTGACAGAAGGTGTTGTGTTGTGGAAGTGGTGGAAAAAGTACTCAATTGTCATACTTGAGTGAAAGTAAAGATACCTTAATAGAAAATAACTAAAGTAAAAGTGAGTCACCAAGTAAAATACCACTTGAGTAAAAGTATTTGCTTTTAAATATACTTAAGTACCAAAAGTAAATGTAATTCCTAAAATATACTTAAATATCAAAAGTAAAATTATAAATAATGTAAAATTCCTTATATTAAGCAAACCAGACCACACAATTTTCTTTTCTTTTTTACGGATAGCCAGATCACACTCCAACACTCAGCCATCATTTACAAATGAAACATTTGTGTTTAGTGAGTCAACCAGATCAGAGGCAGAGGATGACCAGGGATGTTCTCTTGATAAGTGTGTGAATTTGACCATTTTCCTGTCCTGCTAAGCATTCAAAATGTAACGAGTCCTTTCGGGTGTCAGGGAAAATGTATGGAGTAAAAAGTAAATGATTTTCTTTAGGGATGTAGTGGAGTAAAAGTAAAAGTTGTAAAAAAAAAATATATATAGTAAAGTAAAGATACGCAAAAAAACAACTTAAGTAAGGGGGATACATAGTTGTACAGTTGAATGCAGTTGTACAACTGAATGCATTCAACTGAAATGTGACTTGAACATTTAACCCAACCCCTCTGAATCAGAGAGGTGCGGGGACTGCCATAATCAACATTCACGTCTTCGGAGCCCAGGGAACAGTGGGTTAACTGCCTTGCTCAGGGGTAGGACAGCAGATCTTTACTTTGTCAGTTCAGGGATTCGATCCAGCAACCTTTAGGTAACTGGCCCAACGCTCTAACCACTATGCTACCAAGTAGTTCTTTAAAGTTGAGTCGGAAGAGACGGAGATATCGGGGATGAAGGTCTGGGTGCCTTGTAAGTCCTATTAGCCAACGTACAATCAATGGATAATAAAATAGACGAACTACGATCACGTATATCTTACCAACGGGATATTAAAGACTGTAATATCTTATGTTTCACCGAGTCGTGGCTGAACGACGACATGAATAACACACAGCTGGCGGGTTTTACGCTTTTTCGGCAGGATAGAACAGCGGCCTCTGGTAAGACAAGGGGTGGCGGTCTATGTATATTTGTAAACAACAGCTGGTCCACGAAATCTAAGGAAGTCTCAAGGTTTTGCTCGCCTAAGGTAGAGTATCTCATGATAAGCTGTAGACCACACTGTTTACCAAGAGAGTTTTCATCTATAATCTTCGCAGCTGTCTATTTACCACCACAAACCGATGCTGGCACTAAGACCGCACTCAATAGTTCCTGTGCCCAAAAACACTAAGGTAACCTGCCTAAATGACTACTGACCTATAGCACTCACATCTGTTGCCATGAAGTGCTTTGAAAGGCTGGTCATGGCTCACATCAACACTATTATCCCAGAAACCCTAGACCCACTCCAATTTGCATACCACCCCAATAGATCCACAAATGATGCAATCTCTATTGCACTCAACACTGCCCTTTCCCACCTGGACAAAAGGAACACCTACGTATGTGAGAATGCTGTTCATTGACTACAGCTCAGCGTTCAACACCATAGTGCCCTCAAAGCTCATCACTAAGCTAAGGACCCTGGGATTAAACACCTCCCTCTGCAACAGGATCCTGGACTTCCTGACGGGCTGCCCCCAGGTAGTAAGGGTAGGTAACAACACATCTGCCACGCTGATCCTCAACACAGGGGCCCCTCAGAGGTGCGTGCTCTGTCCCTCCTGTACTCCCTGTTCACTTATGACTGCATGGCCAGGCACGACTCCAGCACCATCATCAAGTTTGCCGATGACACAACAGTGGTAGGCCTGATCACCTACAACGATGAGACAGCCTACAGGGAGGAGGTCAGAGACCTGGTCATGCGGTGCCAGGACAACAACCTCTCGCTCAACGTGATTAAGACAAAGGACATGATTGTGGACTACAGGAAAAGGAGGACCGAGCATTCCCCCATTCTCATTGACGGGGCTGTAGTGGAGCAGGTTGAGAGCTTCAAGTTCCTTGGTGTCCACATCACCAACAAACTATCATGGTCCAAACACACTAAGACAGTCGTGAAGAGGGCACGTCAAAGCCTATTCCCCCTCAGGAGACTGAAAATATTAGGAATGGGTCTTCAGATCCTCAAAAGGTTCTACAGCTGCACCATCGAGAGCACCCTGACTGGTTGCATCACTGCCTGGTATGGCAACTGCTCGGCCTCCAACCGCAAGGCACTACAGAGGGTAGTGTGTACGGCCCAGTACATCACTGGGGCCAAACTTCCTGCCATCCAGGACCTCTATACCAGGCGGTGTCTGAGGAAGGTCCTAAAAATTGTCAAAGACTCCAGTCACCCTAGTCATAGACTGTTCTCTCTTCTACCGCATGGCAAGCGGTTCCGGAGTGCCAAGTCTAGGTCCAAAAGGCTTATTAACAGCTTCTTACAAGACGGACTACAGGACGGTAGTCATTTAGGCAGGTTACCCTCGCTTTCTTGGGCACAGGGACTATGGTGGTCTGCTTGAAACATGTTGGTAATACAGACTCGGTCAGGGAGAGGTTGAAAATGTCAGTGAAGACACTTGCCAGTTTGTCCTCGCATGCTCTGAGTACACATCCTGGTAATCCGTCTGGCCCCGCGGCCTTTTGAATGTTGACCTGTTTAAAGGTCTTACTCACATCGGCTACAGAGAGTGTGATCACACAGTGGTCCGGGAACAATTGGTACTCTCATACATGCTTCAACGGTTGCTGTTCAGTGTTGCTTGCTACAGACCCGGGTTCGATACCAGGCTGTGTCATAACCGATGTCCCATTGGCTCATTGCGCTCTAGCGACTCCTTGTGGCAGGCTGGGTGCCTGCAGGCTGACTTCGGTTGGTCAGTTGAACGGTGTTTCCTCTGACACATTGGTGCAGCTGGCTTACAGGTAAAGCAGACGGGTGTCAAGAAGCGCAGTTTGGCAGGTCATGTTTCGGAGGACGCATGACTCAACCAAAACCAAAGCATCGACTGCTGTCATACCTTACAGTGTAAGGATAACTGGTCATATGAAAGTGGGTCACCTTTTAGCCAGGTACATTTCTATGGTAACGAATCCTTCCGAACTAACCCGCTCTGGAGCAGGCTAACTTGAGGCTAACTCCATTTATCCTGAATGAAGTGCCACAAGTACCAATGAAATCAGATACCCTCCCTCTCACAAAGATTGTGGCATCATCCCCTTCATTTGAGGAAGACGACTGATTAAGTATTAATACATAAATAAAAATGGTGTACCATTTTATGTTAAAATACCTAGCACATGACACATTTAGTTATGACAGATTTACCTTTTAGGTCTGTGTGTAGCTAGCTACAACTAACTTTAGTTGAAGACGACCAGAATAGAGATGGATTATCTCTCAAGCTTTATTGACCCATGTTTAAATCGGCCAGAGGATTTTCATTTGCCTGGCTAACCAGACTCCTTGCCAAACGCAACGCAACACCCATTGACTGTAGTTTCTTCTCTGCAATTTAAAGTATGTATACAAGTAAAGTATGTAGCCAATGACAGAGCAGCAGAATAGTTTAGTGTGAGTCGTTATGCTATGTTTTCATAGAGGTGAATAACAAAAAATACTACTGAAGAAAGTCAATCCATGAGTTAGCTGACTTTCTAGTCTAGACACATGGGCCAGCCAATTTCCCGGATGCAAATTAAGCCTACCTATGACTCTTAGAACAAAACACTTTCAGTGAAGCTTCCATTGAGAATGGTGTTGGAGTGGACTTTGAACCACGAAGGGATATCTATCAGAGTAGAAGCCAAGCAGATCTCTTGTGCCATAAAGTTCCAGAACAATGAATACAGGGAGTGACAGGGAAAACATTATTCCCCCTCTCTTGAGAGGCGGACCATGCATAAACCCCACTATGAACAGATGCCCACCTCCAACAAAAGCCCAAGAGACTGCAGGATGATCCCCTTTCTGACAAAGATTGAGGGGACAGAGCCAGTGCATTGCTAGAACCAGGCAGGCAGTGGCATAAAGATACAGACCTCTTGGCAGATGCCTTCAGTACACAACATGATCAAATTCTAATTTTAATAACTTGCATAATGCCTATAGCTAGTGTAACCATGTGAAATGGCTAGCTAGTTAGCGGTGGTGCGCGCTAATAGCGTTTCAATCGGTGACGTCACTCGCTTTGAGACCTTGAAGTAGTGGTTCCCCTTGCTCTGCAAGGGCCGCGGCTTTTGTGGAGCGATGGGTAACGATGCTTCGTGGGTGACTGTTGTTGATGTGTGCAGAGGGTCCCTGGTTCGCGCGAGGGACGGACGTAAAGTTAAACTGTTACACTAGCTGTCTGAACAAATGTTGTTGTTGATGAAAATAATGGTCAGAGCTATCCGAGATCCTTGGGACGTCCCTAATCGAACTTCTACCCTTACCATAACCATTTTAAATGTCAACTTCAATGGGGGTAGGGGCGTCCCAATGATCCCTAATTGCACGGACCTGAAAATAAACCAGAATACAAAGAGGGCCGGGTTTAGGGAGTGTCTTCACGAACAACTGATGTCAAAGATCGCTGACACAGTTGTTTTGGAGGAAGTGACAAGAGACTGAAAAAGAAAGAAATAGGCCCTCTTCAAGTAAACAAGCAGGGATTCCTTTCGCTTAATAATTGCTCTTACTTTGGAAACACAGGTGGCCACCAAGTAGTATTGCATTATAATTAAAGAGACGTGCGTTCTGACTGCAACTAACCACCACTGGTGGCACCAGCCAGTTTCCGTCCGATCTCGGCAACAACCTAGCTATCCAGCTAACCTAGGTTGGGGGGGCAGACAGACAAAATTGAATTCATCTGTTTTTCATCCAGCAGGACGAAAGGCCCATTTTGACATTCTTTAATATACCATCCCTTGGTTCTGGTTGATCAAGGTAAGAATTGTTGCCGATATTCTTTTTGTGCAGTAATATATATATATATATTTTTTATGTTTACCAATTAGCCTGCTAGTAAGACGAGACCAAGTACTGAGCTAGCTAACGGGTCGATTGTCCCCGCGTTGGGCACTAACGTTAGCCACTCACTGTGCACTGTTTAAATTCAGCTAGGTAACGAATGTTTCTCTACTCTGTATGTCATTCAATCTATAGTTCTGTCCCAATTCACTGTGCAGTTAGTTAGTTAGTTAGCTAGCTAACGTTACGTTACATGTCAAATGGCGTTGCTAGCTAATGTCTACGTTAACAGTATGCGTCCAGAGCCATGTAACTGTTTAGTATTACGTTTCTAAATTCATGGCTCTGTACACGTATAGATAGTTACGCTATGTTCTAGCTAGCAATAACTAATATTAGCCAGCTAACTTACTAGCGAGGCCCTTCAGGGGTGAAGTTAGCTGACTAAACTTACTCAACTCGGGTTGGTTGACAACGTCACGCTAAGTATGCGTGCGCATCGATGTGGCCGGAAATTGTGTTATGATGCTGAAGTGTTGTGATTCTGATAACTGTCAGATAGCTGTCAACAATGACAAGAAGCTGTCTCATTGTATCTTCTTATTGATACCATGTTTTGTTTTGAGGTATTTGACTTTTGCTAGCTAGTTAACAAACAACTGTAAATTTGAGACAAGCGCTCATTGTGCAAATGTATTTGTTTTCAATAAACATTTTGAGAGTAAATCTAGTTTACATGTTGTCAACAATCTAAACCAACCCTGTCTGTTTTGTCCAATAGTTGGGACCGTGTCAGTTTTGTTTCTTAAACTACCAACCCATCTATAGAGATCCTATTAAATTTGAGTATTCTAATTATATGATACCGGCTATGTAATATAATAGTGAACGTTAGCATTAGTAAACAAGCAGACAGTTTATCCAGAGTTTAGCTAGAGCTGTAATGCTAGTCAATTTAGCTAACCTGTTTGGTAAAATAGCTAACGTTAGTGTTGTATGATGTGCTCATCTGTAATTATTAGGTAGCTAGCTAGCTAGCCTAGTACTATGACTATGCTAGCAACTAATAAACATTAGCTAACTATTAGCTAACCTAGTTGGCCAACTAGGGGTGTATTCATTAGTCGAATTCCATTGCAAAACGTTTCTTCTGTTGCAATTGCAAAACTTTTGCAACAGAAATCATTACGCGTTTATTCTAGGAAGCAAACAGAATGAAACGGGGAGGGACCTACCCGGAATTTGTCCAATATAAATTGTTTTTGTTGCAAAACGTTTTCCATTTGAAGTAAATGATTTCCGTTTTGCAACAGACCAAATGTTTTGCTATACAATCCGACTAATGAATAGTCTAAACGGGATCCTTGGGACGTCACCCCAATTGACATTTTAAAATGGTTAAGGTAAGGGTTAGGTAAGGGTATGGCTGTCCCAAGGATCTGGGTAGCACTAAGCAATAAATCATTCTTGGTGTTGTTTTCTAGATGTAAGATTCAGTACTCAAAGCTTAGCCTAATGCAAACTGCATGGTCCTGTTTAGGTCCAGTGTTGGCTCCCTTTGCTTTCAATAGCCCATGATTGAAATGAAAGAGCAGAGGTAGTGGATGTTGACTGTCTTTTAAAGGTGCAACCTTTTGTTACTATTGAGGATAGTATGAGACACTGAGTAACTAACTGCTTGTGCAAGAACTGCAGCAATGAAAATGCATTTAAGAGCCTGGCTTATTTTGAAATTTAGGCTGCCTATGTCATCGTGTTTCTGGCCCCTCCTGACAGCTTGTTTCCTTATTCCATGATCTTTATCAATCAGTCAGTCATAGGGAATCAATACTATCCTGGTGTTTTCCATGCTTGTCTGCAGATTTTTTTGGAACCAAAACCATTTTACTGTGAAACCAATAATGGAATTGATACTGTATGTCGTTACTTTTAAGGATCGGAATATAGTGATGAGGAGGAGTTCCGTGGACCCTTCGTGTCCAGAAGTAATTTAGCCATTCATTGTGGTCATTGCACTCTGTAGAGTTGCTATTTTCTTGAGTTTTCTCATGTCAATTAACTTGTGACTTTGCTTGATTACTCATAAATAAAGTCAGATTTAAGAAGGTTAAGGGTACAAGACCTTGTACTCAGCTGGCTTTGTTGGCAAAATCACTACATATCCCATCGAGCAAAGCAGGGAGAGGTTTCCCGTTGTCACAGTTCCGACGCCAGTGGATCTCAAAACTGAACTTGGATCCACGTTAAGTAGCAATGATATCCTATTCAATAAAACAATAATTTGTTTCTTTCCAGCAATTTTCTTAATTACATGATTGTATAACTAGCAAAGGAGTTTTGAAGTTGAGGGTGCAGTATTTATAAAGTTGAGCAATATTAATGATTGATTAGTAATGCCTGACGAGTTCCTATAAATTGGTGTCTGTTACGTGAACTGATTTAAGATGGTTTTTGCTTTCTGAGAATAAAGTCACGTTTTATGAGCTCCTGTATGCTGCTTCTGTCTAGTCTTAACTTTCCTTTTAGTTGATGTTCCACCCTCTGAACGGCACATTATATTACCGTCAATGCGGAATTCTTAAGAGGACTCTCATTGTCACTTTGTGTTGCTTGAAATAAATGTAAGTTGAAATGAAGGTTGCTTTGTTTCAATGCTGGGGTAACCATTAAGGGTGAGGCTCCTTGACAGAGAGAAGCAGTGCTAATGATGGCTCTGCACAGCAGCCTTACTTAGCCTAAATGTTGTGAATTTGTTATTTGGGGTAGATCTGGTGATGCTGTTAAGAGAATGTTGGTCA
Organism: Salvelinus namaycush; assembly: GCF_016432855.1. Lineage (NCBI taxonomy): Eukaryota > Metazoa > Chordata > Actinopteri > Salmoniformes > Salmonidae > Salvelinus > Salvelinus namaycush. The sequence goes on along the minus strand of NC_052326.1, from coordinate 16,655,144 downwards.
GTGAGAGCAAGAGATGCTTTATCAAGAAGAATAGTGTATTCCACTCTCGCTGTCTGTGGATCAAGTCTCATAACTGGCCTTCACATGTTGAAACCTTTCTGGTTTACGTTAAGCCTACATTCCTCTCCCAAACCTGAGTCATATACAAGTGAAAATAGAGGAACATGTTGGAGGGGAAGGCAGAGTTTTTTAAAAACGAGTCTGTTGTTTCTTATTTAGTGAGGGACAAACTGTACTTGGTTACATTCCCAGAACTATTCCTACTCAGAGCATTTCAACACACACTGCCAGATGCCAATCGCAACTTTTAACGGGCTGTGGTTTCACATTTGATTGACAGACAGGTGGTATAACGTTTTACCTTTGGCCTGCTGTTATGTGTGTTGATGTGTATAGCCTACATGTGTTCCTGAATGTCTCTGTGTGCGGGCATGCCAGTGTCTGTGTGTCGTAATCCCCATGACTGGACAACTAGCTTTGGACCACATGACTACGGTGAGGGTGAGCTGGCAGCTGGTCAAAGTAGTCCATGGCACAAAGACGTGTTATAGTATTTGCAGTACTTGCCTATTATAATATTGCCTGCATCATAGAGCATAAACAGCAGTGCTTTTTAACCCTGGGGACAGGGGTGACAGGCAGCATGCTTTATAGACTGTGTGCCTGTGTTTATAGGCTGCTTTTATACTGTGTTTATCATGATAACAATGAGGATGACCGTATGAAGGTAATGTTAGCCATGCTACATGGTCAGTCCACCATTCTAATTGAGTGCGCCTTCTATTTTCCCAGCTGTGGCACAATGACGTCTAGGAAGAAAGTACTACTTAAAGTAATCATTCTGGGAGACTCTGGGTGAGTGTCCTGTACCTTGCACAGCCACTTACACGTCTTCTCTGTTATCATAGAAGGTTACAAAATATATTTGTTTACCAATCACTCTGTCATATCTGTTGCTGACCTGAATCTATCTCGTCAGAGTTGGGAAGACTTCCCTGATGAACCAGTATGTGAATAAGAAGTTCAGTAACCAGTACAAAGCCACAATTGGAGCTGATTTCCTGACGAAAGAAGTGATGGTGGACGACAGGCTTGTCACCATGCAGGTACTGGGGAAGGGATACTATCACGTTACATCACAAGTGCTGTGCTGAAGTACAGATCAATGGGTAGGCCTATATTATATTGTTCTTCATAAACATGTAAGCCCTGTGCTCTGTCACAGATCTGGGACACAGCGGGGCAGGAGAGGTTCCAGTCTCTGGGTGTGGCGTTCTACCGCGGGGCAGACTGTTGCGTGCTGGTGTTTGACGTGACCGCCCCCAACACCTTCAAGACCCTAGACAGCTGGAGGGACGAGTTCCTCATACAGGCCAGCCCCCGAGACCCCGAGAACTTCCCCTTCGTGGTGCTAGGCAACAAGATTGACCTGGAGAACAGACAGGTGGATCCAGATGTAGCGTTTGAGACCAGAGCATCTGACAGTAAGTAGCTTGTGAGTCCCTTCAGAGAATGACGGCTGCTTTTTGTCTGTATCTGGCAGGTGACGACTAAACGAGCACAGGCCTGGTGTCAGAGCAAGAACAACATCCCCTACTTCGAGACCAGCGCAAAGGAGGCCATCAACGTTGAACAGGCTTTCCAGACTATTGCACGCAATGCTCTTAAACAGGTAGGGGATCAGAAGGGAGCTTATGAGAGCTTAGCTGAATGCCGTGTGTGTATTGACAGTAATTTTATACTTTGTTTTTATTGAGGAACACAAAGAAAGTACCAATAAAGTAAAATAAAAGAACAACAAAAAATAACTGGCAGTTACAGTGCACATCACACCTTCATCATATTAGTTACATTGACGTCTTTGAATTAGACCTACAAAACCCATTTTTCCCAGTATTCCTGACCTCTCTCCTCTTGTGTTCTTAAAGCAAAGGGCATACGCTCCATGTGGTGTATTTCTTCTACAATGTCTATCCATTGTGTCACTGTGGGAGGGTCTTTTTGTAGCCATTTCCTAGTGATAGCCTTTTTACTGGCTGCCAGTAGGACCTTCAAGAGGTACTTTTCTCTATTGTGTAAGTTATCAGGTATTTCACCCAAGTACAAAGAAATGAATGTTTGTTCTATGTCAAATCCCATTATTTTTCCAATGTTAGATCTTATTTCTCCCCAGTAAGTTTCGATTGCGGGGCAAGTCCAAAAGATATGAGTGATCCATCCTCAATAGACCACATTCTCTCCAACAAGGATGTAGGGAGCCAGTCTGTTTTGATTTCAGTTTAGGCGTTATGAAGAAACGTATAACATTCTTCCAACAGAATTCTCTCCATGACCTTGAGTTGGTGGAGCTTTGTTGAGTCTCTAATATGTTCAACCATTTCATCAGTTATTTCAATGTTAAGTTCCTCCCATTTCTTTTTAATATAGTTTGTAGAATGTTTCTTTGAGGATTGAAAACCCAAGTAGATCTGACATAGTTTTTTTGTTACTCCCCAAGTTGTTGTATTGACGTCTTGATTTCCATCAAGAAGTCACACAAAAAAGCTTAACGCCATCTCGTCTTTTTCTCCCTTTAGGAGACAGAGGTGGAGTTGTACAATGAGTTCCCTGAACCGATAAAGCTGGACAGGAACGAACGTTCCAAGCCATCAGCGGAGGCCTGCAGCTGCTGAGGTCCTAGCAGACTTACTGGGGTGCAACTGTCAGCCCTTCTACCCTGTCTTGCCTTGTCTAAACCCTATGCCTCACTGTATGCTCCCCTTTGCCCAATATTATCACTGGCCTTCGTAGATGCGAGTTCTGCTCGAAAAGTATACTTTACACACATGCTGCACTCACACCCCAGTGTACACATCACACACTTACTCTCAAGATAAGTCTCCAAGCCCAAAGAACACCCAGATGGATATTAGAGCATTTATTAACCTGATATCTGCTTAGTATTTCCCCCTTAACTGTCTCATGACACAAATACCTTTTTAAAGACAACATTGTTTCCATGGCACCACCCAACCTCACACACACGCATACATACAGAAATAAAATCCTATGACATTTTAAAGGGGGGGTTAGTTCCAGTGGTAAAGGAGGTTGTGAAGGATCAGAATGACTAATTTATATATATGTATATGTGTGTGTGTGTCATGCCAATGTACTGCCCAAAGATACATGTGTTAATTGTCTTGGAAGTGACCTAGCAAGTCCAACATACGAGTGTGTTGTTCAAGGCATTTTTTTGCACTTTGTCATGTAGACTTATTAAAATCCTGTTTGACACCTCATTTTGGAGCCACAATATAAACCCACATTTTAAGTCGAGGCTGAAGAGGCAGTGTGGATTTGAACTCTGCTCCCCAACTTCAGTGATGTCCCCTAACTGCCCTACACATGCTTTGTTTCTCAATGGGGAAAGTCAAGCAGCAAATTGTTGTCATCATTCTGCGACCTGACACAAGGGGTAGAGAATCAAAGGGAGGACGTCCTATCTGATACAGCTGGGGGAGGGGACAGAGATTTTTCAAGCATATAAATATGACTCGTTATTAGTTATTGTTTCTTGTCTTATTTTTACTGGCAACTGTTGCAAGACTTTATGTGCAAATCTTTAAGTCTGTCAATTGTTTTGCGTAGGCAAAAACCATGTATGTTGTCAGTTTCCATATCTGCTGATAGCTCAGGTGGCAAATGATTTGATAAGTGCTTGATATTTCTTTTAACTGATCAGATCTTCTGTCTGTATATTGTTATTACTATGTTTAGTATTTGAATTGCATCAGAGGACCGAGAACACAACTTTTTATTTAAATTATACAAAAAATATGGGGGAAATCTGTTAGCATTAATCATATTAATGAAGTGACTTCATCTACATTGTTTGAAAATGTTTTTGGGGTTTCAAGGAACTGATAAAAGTCATTGAATAAAGAATGTGTGTGTTTCTGCAAGGAGAACATGTAAAGCATAGGTGACTATCAAGGCTCATACACACAGTTCTACTACACTGAACAAAAATATAAACGTAACATGTAAAGTGTTGGTCCAATGTTTCATGAGCTGAAATAAAAGATCCCAGAAATTTTCCATATGCAGAAAAAGCTTATTTTCTCAATTGTTGTATACAAATTTGTTTACATCCCTGTTAGTGAGCATTTCTCCTTTGCCAAGATTGTTTTATTTCATTTAACCAGGCAAGTCAGTTAACAAATTATTGTTTTAAATGATGACCAAATCTGGACGGTGCTGGGCCAATTGTGCACCGCCCTACGGTACTCCCCATCACAGCCAGATGTGAAACCACCTGGCTAATCCATCCACCTGACAGGCATGGCATATCAAGAAGCTGATTAAACAGCATGATCATTACACAAGTGCACGTTGTGCTGGGGACAATTAAAGGCCACAAAAATATGCAGATTTGTCACACAATGCCACAGATGTCTCAAGTTGAGTGTGTGTGCAATTGGCATGCTGACTGCAGGAATGTCCAACAGAGCTATTGCCAGAGATTGACATTTTAGTTTCTCTACCATAAGCCACCTTAAACTTCATTTTAGAGAACTTGGCAAGTACATCCAACTGGCCTCACAACCACAGACCAAGTGTAACCACGCCAGCCCAGGACCGCCCCATCCAGCTTCTTCACCAGCCCGATCGCCTGAGGGGGAGTGCTGAAGAGTATTTCTGTCTGTAATAAACCCCTTTTGTGGGGAAATACTCCTTCTGATTGGGTGGACCTACACCTTCCCAGGCCCATCCAGGGCTGTGCTCCTGCCCAGTCATGTGAAATCCATAGATTAGCCCCTAATGAATTTATTTAAATTGACTGATTTCCTTCTATGAACTGTAACTCAGTAGAATCTTTCAAATTGTTGCATGTTGGGTTTATAGTTTTGTTCAGTATATAATCAATAGTATAGTCTTGGGAATACATTTGACAGTTTTAGTTTTGCATAGGGGCACTCTGTATTTCTATTCTTCGGTCTACTGCTCGTACAGAAATGTCAAAATTGGTCACTTTCAAAGGAGGACACATGACAGAACCATCAAAATCTGAAAAATGTTGAATAACTATCTTTAACCAATACCAGACAAATATAACAATAATCAGAAACCATTTCCTCTCTTCCACATCAATCAACACACCGCAATATCAAGACAATGAGGTCTACATTTTTCAATCTGTTCCCTTTCTCTTCAGTCAGTCAATGTTTCTGTCCCACTCAGTTGGTCCTGGGTTTCTTATTGGCTCCCTGCAGCCACTGTTGGAGAGGCCCTGCAGTCTTCAGCTGCTTCTCAGGCCTGGTCTCTCTTGTGTGCCCCTCCTGTTTGACTTCCCCAGTGTCTGACTCTTTCCTCTTGGGGTGCGTGCTGCTCTTCAGCCAGCCCATCATCATCTTACTGCTGGCTGAAGGCTTGGGCTCCTGGGGAAGGTGACGAGGGGGTAAGTGGAGGCAGGGAGGAACAAGTAGTATTGTATGGAGCCAATTATAGATTTTCTCTTTAGGTTTTAAATCTAGATTTTTAGTAAATATGTGAAGTGTTCAGTCTGGGACCACCTTTCTAATGATCATGAGATATTCAATGATTGGAACATCAGACATCTCAAATATGGGTACATAGTGAGGTCAAGCTGTTGTACCTTAGCTTGAGGATCCACTGGCTGCAGGCACTCAGGGGAGTTGTTTCGAGAGTTGTTGACAAATGAGGAGACAGGGTGAAAGGTCAGTGTATTTTTGGACTGAAGCAATTTAAGGGCATCTAATGACTTGACCTCACCAAAATCCAGCCATCTTCTGACCTCCTCCTCTCCATCGAGAATCGCTGGCATCCTGTATGTCAATCACAATCATTGGTAATTCTATATCATACACAAACTCTCATATACACAGAACATACTCAATTTACTCAAAGAGAGAGTAATGCTTGAGACTGAGGCCCTTACCGGTCATGGATGCCTTGAAGATTAGGGGATGCATCCACAGTGATCACAGTGTAGGTGTAGAGGGGATCTCCACCACTAGGGGGAGTCCAGCAGTCAAACAGTCCTGCAATGGTCAGCAACCGCCATCCTCTCCACTCATGGTCTCCTTTGTCCTCCTACACAAGACAGACACACAAACAGGCAAGGTATATATGGTCAAAAGGCAATGCTCACATTATTTAAGTACTGCAGACTAAAAACAGAGAAAGATCACAAATGGGTCTGAATGGAGTCAAAAAGGGTGTTTTTGAGGGGGGGAAAAGGGGAAGAGGATGGGGGATATCATCAGTGTAATCAGACTCAAGCATCTTACTCTGAATGTTGTCAGTTTTCTGTGTTTGCTCAGTGATGCATGGTCCATGTGTGTCAGCAGCTCACCTCTTTCTGGTCTACAGAGCCTTCCTCAGAACTGCATGTCTGTGGATCCTCCTGGTCCTCTGTTTTCACATGAACAGGTCCTTGAGTCTGGGGGAAATAGATGAAGAAGGGCTGCTTGTCTTTCAACTGCCTCCTCCATTCATAAAAGCCATCAGCCAGGATGACACAGCGCTGTCCTTTCAACATCGGATCCTGAAATGAAGTAGTACACAAACATTCACTAATACACATGGAAACCGTTTGAGGATGCATGCTGTCCCTGTTGACAATGAGTTATGTGCATTTCATGTGGAGATTAATCAAACTCACTCCACACCTTGTAGGACTTCTTCTCTAGCAGGCTCTCACAGCGACAGTTGTTGGTGCTATACTGCATCTTGTTTGGGTCATTCTCCCTGAACCAGGCAGGCACCAGGCCCCAACGCATCACTGCCAGCACACATTCATCCACTGGGGCATTCTGAGAGAAAAGGGTTGGATGGGGACCACCTGGTTAATACACAAATCTTTTCCTCCAGGCAAGGCGCAAATGACACCCCCCAAAAGAAACATCCAGCCCTCCTGGCCAGGATCAGTTGATCTGCTTCAGTTGCACAACTATACTTACCTTAACAAAATGTCTTTGGGACAACAAGACTGGGCTCAAAGACTGGGGGCTCTTGTTGTAGGAAGGTCGGTACTTATCAGAATCTCCGTCTTTCCACCTTGGCTGTCGACGCTGCCCTCCTCGGTCTCTGTACTGGGAGGCGCGGCTGACTTCATCTGCCGCCAGGGTGCATGCAGTCCTCCCGCACATCCTCAGCCCAGTAGTCCCAGTACAGTCTGATGAAATAACAACATGCAGTCATGAAATGCATGCATTGGGTTTGCCAGTAGATACCGACCCTACCATTACGCTTGTTTACACTGAACTGAACTGGGGTCGGAACGCAATCATGGTAACATTATCTCGCCAGTGCGAGATATGGGTCAGAAAATGTATCTCAATGCAGGGATGAGATATACTCCAAATTTGACCAATTTCCACAATTTTATTTAACTAGGCAAGTCACAACGATACATCGAGAAGATTTAAAAACTGCTCATTTTTGCTAGCTAGCAGTAGCCACCGCAGCCATTATGGAATGGCAGTGTCAGCCAATCAGTTCTTTTGTTGTTCAACGCAACATTCCATAATGGCTGCTGTGGCTATTGCTAGCTAGTATGAGGACGGAATGGGCAGTTTCCCAGGAAAACTAGCAGTATATCAATCTCGATAGAGCAGTGTGGATAGAGGTACAATTTACAGTACAGTGACATCCCAGGTACGTTTTCCAACCAATATCTTGTGCTGGCTCTGTCTTAATGTATCCATGATTGCTTTCTGAACCTAGCCAGCAGATCCGACCTGCTTGCTTACAGATGCACTAGGGTCGAACAGGCTTCATGTATAGGTTAAGACACCGCAGAGCTGGCTCGAGATGTGGCTCGGAAAATGTACCTTAATCCAGGGATGATAAATGTGTTATACTCCGAATTGTACTATTAACACAGCTGTGACACAGGTAAGATTGAACGACTGCTTGAAAACAGCAGTCGTTCAATCTTCTCGGTTTAACAGTTGGGTTAATGTAACAATTCATAGTACAACACATTTCTTACCCCTGGATTGTGGTACGTTTTCCAAGCCATATCTTGCGCAGGCTCCACAGTGTCTTAAATCTTAGGGATAGGCGTCCCGTCAACGGGACAGTTGTAAATCATTTAGCGCCGTGTGTCACGATCGCAGATTTTAGAGAAACAACAAATGTCGGTACATACAAGTCTTATATCAGCTGAAAGCCTAAATTCTTGTTAATATAACTGCACTGTCCAATTTACAGTAGCTATTACTGCGGGAAAAAATGCCATGCTATTGTTTGAGGAGAGCTCCTAACAACAAAACACTCTTTCACCACGATAGGTTTGATAAATTCACCTCTGAAGGTGAAATGTGTACTTACATTCTGAAATCTTGCTCTGATTTATCATCCAAAGGGTCCCAGAGATAACATGAAGTGTCGTTTAGTTAGATAAAAATAATTTTACATATCCTAAAAAAGGTCCATATAGCACGCACGATCGATTTTGTATTTCCACTCGTTCTCTTTGCAAAGAAAGGAATCTGTGAAAACCTAACCCTAAACATATTTCAACCAGTCAAATAACATTCATATTTATTCCTCAGAGATCCTAGAACGTAACCAGACTTCACTATATCATTAGGAGTGTAGTATATCCTATAGGACACCACATTTGGTCAGAGAGCGACGCCTTCATGGCACGCAGATGACGTGGGCGGTCTTCACTTGATTGACTGTCACTTTGTCAAATAAGCACCAATCGGGGTCAAACAAAGCTAGCTAGATAGCCAATAAGCTGGGCTTTACGGGAGTATGAAACCCAGTATATGTTGCAAAATGTTGCTGCTAACCTTGTGCGACAGCAAGCCTTTTTCTTTTGGACAAAAATTCTAAGAATATGGAGAGTTATGAAAACTGGGTGTTTTGCAAATGTTGAACTTATAATATGGCTACTAATACTGGAAAAGCTAAATCAAAGTCCAAGTATACAGATTTGACGATATTCTTGCAGAAAAATGTAATGTGAATGTAAATGTCTCCTTCACGATTTGCCCAAATGTACCTGGGTGACTTAATGTCATGTAGTTTGCTCATAGTTATCTGTCTGAAACTTTGCATATACACTGCTGCCATCTTGTGGACACCATCGGAATTACAACCAGAGTGATGGCTAAATCTGAGACCTTGCTGTTGCATTTCAAAGATGGTGGTAGAAAGAAAAAATATATATATTATTTGTATTTTCTTCTACCAGATCTATTGTGTTATATTCTCCTATATTAATTTACATTTCCTTTCCTTTCAAATAGTATTTCCTTTCAAATAGTACCAAGAATATGCATATCCTTGCTTCAGGGTCTGCGCTACAGGCAGTTAGATTTATGTCATTTTAGGCTAATTTTTGGGGAAAAAGGGGGTTATTCCTATTTAGCTTAATGTCCACCAGATACATCAAACTCTTCACGCTCCGGCGGAAGTTATTCATTGTTAATGGAGCAGTCTGCAATGCTACATTTGGGATGCCATAGTTCTGTGTACCGCATGCATTCAATTTTTTCAACTCGTGAGTTGCATTTCCGTGCAGTGGTACAAATGGAAGTTCATTATGAGTGTCCCATGGCAGGGGTTGCACCATACGGAGGCCAAATTATGATGACAATTGTGTAGTTAGAGAGGAGAAGATACTAGCTGAATGACTGGAAAGTAATCTCTGGTAAGAATGACAAAGAATATTCATCATTACTATACTTGGGTAGCCAACAGAACGCAGTACAGAATTAATACACACAGCACTTTTCAGTGCGTAATTTAGCATGCCATCCCGCAGAGCAAGTGATTTGAAATCAGTACTCTATATGGGAACAACCAGTTCAATTTGTTGATGTTGCTAGAGATGAGTGGAAAGAATAGAAACAAACTAGATTCATTGTTGTAACATGCCATTGTGCGCACCAGTCTGTTGGTAGCTCTGCCATCTTATGAAACAATTAGGTCAATAGGCGAATAATAAATGGTATTCTCTATGCTGCAAACCGTTCTGCAACCTTGCAAAGGTCATGAAGTACAGAAAATGTGGGCTAGACATTTGGCAAAATGCATGTATCTGGTGGACATATGGCATTAATCTACACAGGAAGGCTGTCAGACCCTAGTACAGCTGTAAGCAAGTGGGTTGGATCTGCTGGCTAGTTCCGACCCCAATGATAGTGCAGCTCAGTGTAAACAAGTGTAACAGTAGGTTCGGTATCTTCTGGCAAGCATTCGGTATATTCTGGAAAGCATTGGGTATGCGAACTGACAAACTAAACATTTTCCAAGGTGACTCAAGAAGCATTAGCTAATAGCTAGCTATATCGATCTACCAGTAACGTGAACTAGCTCTGTTAGCTTAGCTTGCTAGCTACCAAGTAAACCGTGCAACTTTATTTTCGGCTAACTGCCTAGGAAGCCACGGTTCAACTTCAGATAGCTGACAAATCTTTCGATAAAAATGGGAGAACCAAATATTAGTATTTACATAGTGGTGATTTACCGTTGTGAAACTTCTGTTGTTTAGGACTGGACTTCGTCTCGACTTGCCAGTCACTGCAGCATAAGTCAGAGGGCGCGTTCAGATGGTTATTCTTCTTCTGATATCGTGGCGGTACGCAAACAAACGTTGTGCATGTCGCTACCTACTGTGATGGAATGTACGATCAATCATGATCTGCCCATATATTTTCCTTCTTTAACATTGTACAGCTACATGTCCCATTATTTGGCATTTAAAACACCGCAATGGGGATGGGACAAATTATCTGACATTTAACTAAGGAATCTTTACTTTTCCAGGCAAAACCTTCTAACCTCAGCAGCACTGATAAACTTTCACTTATTTGACCCTCTTTCCTACTGATCAATCTTTTGGCCCCAATGACTCTTCCTCCGTTCACATTTTCTTTAATATAATCTATGGACATATATATTGGGACCCCAGTGATGACTCCCCTCAAACTAGAATAAGCACCTGGGACATGGCTTTTAATATTCTTCCAATGAATAATTAAGCATTTTCAGAATCTTCTCTTGCTGACCCTGGCTACCACAAAATATGAACAATCTACCATTTCCAATGAACCGAGCTAATTTGACTTCACCCACCTCTTTCTCTACAGCATTGGTTAGTCAGATGGGGTGTAAATGAGGACCTGTGGTCTCAAACAAGATCACCACTTTCCATTCCAACACATTACTCTTGCTTCCTACCTTGATCCTCTATATGCCTTCTTTACTATACACTCTACTGCTTTCTGTATCATGATCTCTCTTCTGTCTTTCCACTACCGACCATTCCGGTACTTGACCCTCATCTTCCCACTTCATACCATCAGAACCAACACTCATATTGTTTCCATTCCAGCACAGCTGTTGCTTCTCCAACCTTCTCTCCATTTCATCCCAACCAGTTGAGTTGGTTAAACGTTTTGCAACGTTATGTAGTGTGAAAGTAAATTGCACATCACATTGATATTCCCTCACAACCCTTTTCCTGATATTTATTTTTTCACACATTACGTTTTAGTTTTTCCATACTAGAGATACACTATAAACGTTAAATAAAATGTAAACAAAATCAACAGAACTTGGAAAATGCCAGTGGAAAACAATACTAGTTAGTCTCAGAAAACAAATGCCAGTAATGTACACAGAGTACCACATGCAATCATCATAAGCTCCTCTGGTGAGGATGTTCAAACAGTGAATACAGTGCACTGAAAGTTTAGTTAACATACTCAAACAAGAATACACAAATTATCAAAAGAAAAAAATGCATGCCTCCATTTTCAACAACTATGACAATCATGCTACATCATTGCAGGTATTCACTATACTTCCATTGGATAGTTATATAGAGTAAGAAAACGTGATAAAATGCTTATGGCCACTAGAGCATGGAAGCATATGATCAGACACACACATATACAACAGTATATACTCATTGGCAGACTGAAACTACCCCTTCCCACACCCACCCTAAATGATTGCCCCTCTACCCATCCAGCAGCTTGAGGATGCTGTCTCTTTCCTTCAGTGCTTTCCATGCCTGATCCTTCTCCTTCTTTGTCGGTGTGCGTTTCTTCTGCCTGGCAGCCATAATGCGACGGAAGCCCTCCATGACCTCATTATCAGACACCCGGACCCTCTGCCGCAACTCCTGCTTCCGCATCTCCTCCTTTGCCAGGCTGTAAGGAGGACGGTGAAGGGACGGTTAGAGTCAACTATGAGGCGTGTTGTGAATAATAGCCAAATCCAGTACTAGTTTTTGATGAGTGTTCAGGTACTGCACATGTGATGTGGATGAGGTGAAGCAATTGGGCCTTCTATAAGTGCAACTCATTATCATCAACGTAAGAACATCCCTCCTTTTAGGTCTTAAACTAGGGGTGTCAAAAGTGCCTGCTGGTTTTGGGTATTTTCCTTTCAATTAAGACCTAGACAACCAGGTGAGGTGAGTTCTTTACTAATTTGTGACCTTAATTCATCAATCAAGTCCAAGGGAGGAGTGAAAACCCGCAGACACTCGGCCCTCTGTGGAATGAGTTTGACATGTGTCTTAAACAAAGTCATCAGACAGTTCTTTAGGACCTTAAATCAACCTTATTGCTCATGTACATTTTACATTTCTCCCCTGCACTTTTCTCTCGTGCTCTCACCGGAGTAACTCCTGCTTACGGGATCTGTTGTGGGCACTCAGGGCTTTGAGTTCAGCCTGTCTCTTGTGGAGCTCAGCGAGCACCTCATCCTCGGAGTCTCCGCCTGCTCCGGGTCGCTCCTCAGAATCCAGCAGCCCCTGAGACATCAGCTCCTCCTTAATCCGTGCCTCGAGAGAGCGCGTGTGAGGAACACTAGGAAAGAGGGAGAGTGGGAAAGTCAGTGGAAAGAAAGATCTAGTTGACTGATTGGTAAGTGACAGTCGCAGAAGAAGCAATCAGTGATTGGAATATATTGGTGTAATCTACAAAGCCTTTGTTGCTATTTAGCATTTTCCTTCAGGGTATCTGTAGAGTGTATCCTACAAGTTTATAACGGGGTGATGTTAGTTTATGGAGAATATGCCTTTACCTAAAAGCTTTGCCCTGGCTGCGAGGTGAGGTCCCAGCCCCCTCGTTCCCTCCATCCTTCCCAGATATGTCAGGGATTGGAGAATCCTCCATAGGTGATATGATATTCTCCTGCAAGAAAGAAACAATACTTAAAGAATTTCAGCTCTACAGTTTAATTATAAAGTATTCAAATCAACTAGTTATTTGCAGGGATGTGTTTAAGTCATTTAGAATTGTATGCGTAAACAACAAAGCCTGAAATATGCGACCTCGACAAGAGCCTGAAGGAGCCGCTGTGTAAGAGGACCAAAGGGACAACCATCATCTGGTGGGTCGTGCTGGGACTCTGACTTTTTTAGCAGGGCATCCACATCTAAGAGAATAAAATCCCCCTTGTGTCAGACATAATTACACATTATTTTTTTCAGTGTTGATGCTAGAGGAAGACAAACACTACTCATTTGTGAAGGCTCATCCACTCAATACATGCTGTATGTCGTTATCCCCATCTCCTAGCGTGCCCTCACCTTTTGCGTCTAGTTCAGACAGTGGTCCCATGAGGCTTTTCTTCTTGTCGTTGGCTCGAGCCCCTTCCCGCTGTTCCTCCAGCAGATCCTCCTGAGCCCATCGCTGAGAGTAGTGTTTCCCCAATGCCGGAATCTACACAATATAATCAATACAATATTATTTATCTATGTTCTCTCTTGGGGCAATGTGTAACAGAGGATGAGTCACATAATACCTTCTATCAGATAGGCTAGTAGTGCTTGGGACCTGAGAGGCCAGCTACTATAAGTTTTGTCATGTTATGCTAATTGCATTAAGGGGTAGGATTCAATATTGTACCTTGTAGTATTCAGCCTCATCATCCGGGGGCTTCAGGAGTTCTTCCAGAACCCGGATTTCTTCATTCGTGATGTCAGCACAGTATGGCTCTACTGATGCCCAAAATCTGGAAAACACAAGACACAAATACACTGGACAATTTTGCATGTGGGACAATGAAAAACAAAACACAGCCAAACACTGTCAGTGACATTAGAGCAGTGTTTCCCAACCCTGGTCCTCGAGTACCACCTACAGTACACACTTTTATTGTAACCCTGGACAAGCACACCTAATTCAACTTGTCAACTAATCATCAAGCCATGAATGAGCCGGTTTCCCAAAAACATCTTAAGGCGATGGGTTCAAGAAGATGGCAGACAATGGAAAAAGGAAGAAACAAACATCATGAATAAATATGGAGTGGGAGATTGTACAAACCATCTGAAGGATTGTTGAAGGAGAAGATGGTGGACAAGAGAAAGAGAAGAAAAGTGAAATATGTCCTGAGTGAATATGGAATGGAGGATCGGACAGAACCTCTAGAAGAGCTACAGAAGGATTTGAACACGACAAGAGTGAGGGTGAATCAATTGCGGTGGCAGGTGTAGTGATGACAGCTGAGAATGAGTTGAGTAGAGGGAAGCGGGGTGGTAGGGAAGGTTGGCGACAAGTTTAAAAAGGGATATATGCTCTAGTAGCTCGGAGATGGAACCTGAAGTACCCGTGGTGGAGACTGCTGAGTTCGGGCCTCGTTCCAAGGATGTAAAGGATGATTTTGGTCCAGTGGGAGTGAGATTGGTGGAGAGTGGATCCTTGCAGTTTGGCTGAAGAGTGGAAGACCGCGATAAAGGAAACTGGAACAAAAAAGGACTAAAGTTGTTCATGAGTGTAGGTTTTTGGTTGGAGTAGGGTTCACTAACAATGATGCTTTTTTCGGAGATCCGTTTGAAGTATCAAGGATGGTAAGGGATGCATTGGGAAAGGTGGAGTCGGTCAGAAGGACCAGAAGTGGTTTTGTTTTGATTTATTTTGTGTCGAAAGAGCAGAAGGAAAAGGCATTAAGGATCGACAAACTATCGACTTATGAAGTGGAGAGTTTTGATTTTTGTAGCAGAGCACCTTTAAAAGTTGTCATCTCTGGCGTCGTATTGGATGTGGAGGCCTTGTGGCTTACGAGGAGCATACCAGGAGTAGTTGGAACACGCCGGCTGAACCGTGCAGTGGATGGGGATTAAAGAAGAAAGCCTTTCAGTATTATTAATGTTTGACTAAGAGGATCTCCCTTCAAATGTGAAGATGGTATATGTTAGATATGCGGTGAGAGCTTTTGTGTCCAAGCTGTTGTTTTGCTGGAATTGCGAAAGGTATGGACATGTATCAAGTGTGTGTCGAAGGAATGTTGTTGAAGAATCTGAGGGTGTACGATGTTATTGTGATGGCAACCATCTTCCAAATTCCCCGGAGTGCCTGGTTAGGGTAAAGGAGTATGAAGTGACAAGGGTCAGGGCTATTCAGCAGGTCTCCTACACGGAGGCACGTGAAATCGTTGAAGGAGCGAAGGGAGCTGAAGATATAGCGGTGGATGCTCCGCAGACTGTGGAGATTCAGTGTTGTTCAACAGTTGAGGGAAACTGATATGCTGATTGTGAAGAAGGTAGATGTATGGTGTTTATCGGGCATTTGATTAATTGTACTGCATAAATTAACAAAAAGTCCAAGAAACTGCGGCTGAAAGGTTTTGGGGTTCCAGGATTTCACTGCTGAAACGTTGCAAAGAATACTGTCCAACTATGCTCTTCCTTTTCAGGCCCCAGAGCCTGTAGGGTTGGGCTTTGGCAGTTGAATCTGAATAAAGGTGTACATTGTGTCTTGTTTATTTTGTTCAGTTTTATTTTGTTAATTATTTGGGCTGACATACAGCCAAAACAGTAGGTGGCGGCAATACACCAATAGGTGTAGTTTGCCATAACACTTTAAAGAAGAAGAAGCAGCCCTCAATGAGCTGTGTTTGTCCAGGGCTACAACAAAAATGTCTACTGTTGAGGATATTTGAGGACCAGGGTTGTGAAACACTGCCTTAGAGCACTGTTTGTGTGAGATGTGATTGTCACCGACCTGTTGGGGGCATCATTCTTAGGATTACGGGGAATGTCCTGTGGATCCTCACTTAACTCGTACTCCTGGACTTTGGGCTGCAGATTTTTGGATTTAGGTCGTCCAGGAC
This sequence comes from Salvelinus namaycush, assembly GCF_016432855.1. Classification (NCBI taxonomy): domain Eukaryota; kingdom Metazoa; phylum Chordata; class Actinopteri; order Salmoniformes; family Salmonidae; genus Salvelinus; species Salvelinus namaycush. Next base: position 16,639,049 of record NC_052326.1, on the reverse strand, counting down.
CAGGCCCAGGCCCGTGACTGCCCTTTCCATCGAGTTTCTGCTTCTTCGGTTTGTGACGTGATGAGGCTGAGAGGTCTGCGTCCTTTCCCAGCTTCAAAAAGCGCTTGTCCCCTTTCTTATCCTGCCAGTCTGTGAGGATCTGAGAAAAATAGGTACCAGTCACCAACAAAACGTAATTATCAAATAAGGATGACACAAGTATCACTTGTAGTGCCAGAAACACTATGGCAGCAAAATATCTTGCCTGTCCAACATTACAGATGGAGGTGTAGCAGCAGCAGGTAGAGTGAGGCAACTCAGGCTGTCCAATGACATAAAAGCTGCTCAATTGTTTAATGACAACATTTGAGATGTGCTCACTGACTCCTGCCTTACCTGCCTCTGTTCTTCTAGAGCTCTGAGACGGCGGCTAGCAGAGGACAGGAGAGTCTCCAGCTCCAGCTGCAGTGTGTCCAGCTCCTCAATACCGATGCCATCGTCCTCTGAGCGCCCAAGCACGGCAGTGTAGCGGGGGCACACCTTGACATGCTCTACTGGCTTAAAGTCATAGTACTTTAGAGGCGGGCAGTCCTTCAACTCACTCATCTTGATGGTTAGAGTGGGCTATGTCTGTGGAGGAGAGATCAAGTGCACCATTGGTCATACAAAAATTAACAGACATCATGAGACAAAGTCAATTAACTCTCTCTCTCTCTCTCACACACACACACACACACACACACACACACACACACACACACACACACACTTGATTCAACTATTAAAGTCAGGGCTGGTTGAATCAGGTGGGTGGCACTGCGCTGGAACTAAAGTCTGCACATCCTGTGGGTACCCTCAGAACCAGGAGTGGCAGGATTAGAAGAAAACTAATCTGTCCATAAAGCAGCCTTGGACCACTGCTCTGGAAAGGCTCCTCATATTGTTTTCAAGAACGGGGAACAACGTGGGTGATTTCCATTGAAGATAACGTGAACATGAACGTTAGCTAGCTTGCTGGCTTTAGCACAGTATGCGCTGAATGACCGGTGCGTCGGAAACTAAACTGACCATTCACAATATCAATCAGAACCCCCAATGCAGCTGGACAAGACAGTGGTTTGATTACAAATGCACCATGTAAATCTAATGTAAATTGGCTTAATTTTGAATATTAACACAACAATATTTAACTTACCTCTGACCCGTAGACTGGCATCCATCATTGACTGAACCATCTACGGAAGAAGGGGGGTAAAAATATTCAGGAACAGAGATTTGTGTTCAATTTTGAAAACTTGTAAATCGTTTTTCTGAGTGTTAAATGATCTTCAATTGTTACTAATATTTTTGTTTCACTAATAACCAAGTAAAGAATAAAGAATGTCAGATACACTAAATTGTAGAATGGTATCTCCGGTATAAACATATATTTAAAAAAAAAAATAATAATCATATATGGGGATGTGTATTTACCGTAATGAGAATCAAACGAATATTAAGGATCTAAATATTTGTATTTGTCACTCATGTTTATGAAGTTCTATGTGTAATAATACAATAGTTCTTAATACAATTATTATTAAAAAAATATCACTTGGCCTAAATTCTTATTTTATTTAACACAGTGAGGCCCAACAAATGGATGCGCCCAAAGACGTTTAGAGCTCAGAAAGATGGTCGCAGCGACCAAAAGGTGTCCACTAGTTACCGCAGCCACAAAGTCAAAATTGTCTATAGTAAAATTCATGAAAACATACATTTGCTGTTTGGTTATAATTTAAGGTTAGGATTAGTCATAAAGTTAGCAGTGTGGTTAGATTTAAAATCAGATTTTAAGAAGAGACATTTTAGAAAAAGGCGGGGTTTATGACTTTGTGGCGGTGGTAACTAGTGACGACCAGACCGAAATCCAATGAAAACGCTCTGTCAAAGATTATCTATTATATTGACAAAATGGTCGATTGACCGCTCAAACAATAGAAATACAGGCCAAAGGCGGCTGGCAGCCAGCAGATCTGCCCCGCACCATTAGACCTCATCATTCAGATTATTCAAATTCAATCATGAAGTGTTTAGAGAGTGATTAGAAGGACAATAGAGCGCTGAGTACCAAGCCATTAGTGAGGGCCATAGACTACACATCCACGCCACTAATTTGCACAGTTTTGGATGGAATTACCATGAACAACTGAATGCGGTCATGATTTGTGACTGCTGGTGTGGCGGTAATACGGTCACTGCAACAGCCCTATGATCATTGGATGTTATTAGGTAACATGTTTATTGTTAGCATAAGTGCTTCTTGTGATACTATGTAATACATGGTTATTAGATACAGTCCTTTGCTCCAGTTATATTCATTAGCATTCCTTAATGCATAGTTTATCCCATTCTATTGCACTCTGCACATACCTATGCAGTATATGTATCTCCTGTATAGCATATTCATTATCTATCTGTCTCTGTACCTTTACAGAACTATCGTCATGCACATCCCCATGCACATCTTCATCAGTGTGTGTAAATAAAGTTCCCTGTGTGTGTCAACTCTTGGACTGCCTTATTCCCCTCTAACCGGGGGTGGTGTCAGTGAGTCACAAACCAGTAGAATACATAGACCCTGTTTTCTCTCTTTTCATTGTCTCGCCGGATTTGTGACTTTGCTGACACCACTACAGTATGGCGGCCCACAGAGACCACACAAGATACTTTCCACACTGCCCACCTGCGGTCCAGTGGAGTATGGCTCTGGGGTATCCAGTGGACTACAACCATGTGGATTATACCTCCTCTCTGGAGCCATTGGGAGCCCTACGCCTGCTGACCGTGCAGCATGAACCCTATGGCCCCTCTTCTCCACCTGTGGGATATTACTCAGGAAGAACAGGAAGCACGTATGGTTCGTTTGGAGCAGTTCAGCAGAAGGACGCCGCTTCAGCAGCCTCAGCAATGTTACCGACTACGACTGACTGCAGGGTGTGAGTATTCTGCCTCGTCGGCCCCGGCATGGCTGCAACTGAGACCGGGCATGGACACGTCATGCCCTCAGCCGCGACTAGTCATCTGGAGCTGCCTGCTATAGAGACTGAGCCCACACCAGATGTCATTTTCGATCCCCCCCTCACCGGTTTAGCCTTGACATGGGCCCATCACGGGACACAGCAACAGCCCTGGGTCCTGTTCGGGGTATCCAGGATGACCCTGACTAGCATGCACAGGACTCAACCCCCGACGTGACTGTGGGGGATACACCATACTTAATCTGGGGTGACCACCCAGACCTTGCCCCCCAGTGTCCTGTCCCAGGGGCACTACCTATTTCTGCACCTGGGGTCAGAGCTGGTCCACCATCTGCCCTGGACTCACCAACACTGCCTCCTGATCTTGCCTTGACTGTGGATCTACTGCCGGGGCCTGCTCCGGGGCTTCACCTAGGCCCTCCTCTGGTTCCTGCACTGGGGACTTGCCAGCCTCAGTTGGGGAACCGTTGCCGTTGTGCCTGCTCTCCTCTGCATGGGTACAGCCCTCCTCTGTGGGGGATCCATTGCCGCGCCTGCTCTCCGCTGCTGGGGCATTGAGGAGTTTACCACATCAGTCACCGGCTAAATGAATAAGTACATTGACGACATCATCCTCACAGTGACGGTCAATACATATCCAACCAGAAGCCATGGGTTACAGGCAACTTCCACACTGAGCTAAAGACTAAAGCTGTCGCTTTCTAGGAGCGGGACACTAATCGCGATGCTTATAGTAAATCCCACTACGACCTCCAATGAGCCATGAAACAGGAAAAATTTCAATACAGGGCTAAGGTCGAATCCTACTACGCCGGCTCTGACACGCATCGGATGTGGCAGGGCTTACAAACTATCATGAATTACAAAGGGGAACTTAGCCGTGAGCTTCCCAGTGACGTGAGCCTACCAGACGAGCTAAATACCTTCTATGCTCGCTTCAAAGCAAGCAACACTGAACCATGCAAGAGAACACCAGCTGTTACGGATGACTGTATGATCTCGCTCTCCGTAGCCGATGGGAGTAAGACCTTAAAACAGGTTAACATTCACAAGGTCGCAGGCCAGATGGATTGCCAGGAAGCGTACTCAAAGCATGCGCTGACCAGCTGGCAAGTGTCTTCACTCCTTTGGGTACGTTCAGTACGCATTATTTAACGTCGCCGTGACTCAGTCTGTAATACCTACTTTTTTCAAGCAAACCGCCATAGTCCCTGTGCCCAAGAACTCCAGGGTAACCTGTCTAAATGACTATCGCCCCGTTGCACACACATCTGCAGCTGTAACTTATACGCAGGGAGTTAGAAAGCAGGTGCAGAAGGTGAGTTTAATAATAATAAACATGAATAAAATACAAAACAGGAGAAGCGTACTGAACGTAACCAAAACCAATACTTCCTGAAGACTAAGTCTTACTAAGGGCTATATGAAGGGAGAGTAATCAGGGTGGTGATCAACTCCAGGTGTGTGCAATGATGGTTGCCAGGTGTGCGCAATGTGGGTTGCCAGGATCGGTGGGTAGTAAACCAGCAATGTCGAGCACCGGAGGGAGGGAGCAGGCGCAGGCGTGACAGTAGTCATGAAATGCTTTGAAAGGCTGTCCATGGCTCACATCAACACCATCATCCCAGACACCCTGGGCCCACTCCAGTTCAAATACCGCCCTAACAGATCCACAGATGACACTATCTCTATTGCACTCCACACTGCCCTTTCCCACCTGGACAAAAGGAACACCTACATGAGAATGCTGTTCATTGACTACAGCTCAGCGTTCAACACCATTGTGCCCTCCAAGCTCATCACTAAGCTAAGGACCCTGGGATTTAACACCTCCCCTGCAACTGGTCCTGGATTTCCTGATGGGCCGCCCCCAGGTGGTGAGTGTAGGCAACACTACATCTGCCATGCTGACCCCCAACATGGGTCCCCTCAGGGGGGTGTGCTTACTCCCCTCCTATACTCGACTGCGTGGCAGCGCACAACTCCAACCCCATCATTAAGTTTGCTGACGACACGCGTTGGTAGGCCTGATCACCGACGAAGATGAGACAGCCTACAGGGAGGACAACAACCCTTCCCTCAACGTCAGCAAGACAAAGGAGCTGATCGTGGACTACAGGAAACGGAGGGCTAAGCACACCTCCATCCACATCGACTGGGCTGTTGTGGAGCAGGTCAAGAGCTTTCTAGCCTATAGGCTATGGATCATTTGATTGAGACCATTCTAAATAGCCTGTTTTATAATTAGTTGCTTATTAGGCTATAAAATTATGTGTGCCCGATGCCACCCCTCATCTTTGATTCTCTGAGCCCACACCAGTCATTTTCAATCCCCCCTCCACTGCTGGAGAGTCTGGGGGAAACACGCAGTAGTGAGCCTATGTTGCCCAGCACTTGATATTGCACGCCCAGCAGAGAATCAAAGATGAGGGGTGGCATCGGGTACACATCGTTTTATAGCTTAATAAGCAACTAATTATAAAACAGTAAGAAATATTGAAATGTCATCAATTACATGACTAGATTTAAAAATACTAAACCCTCCCCTTGACTGAAATTGCCCCATTTTCCTCCAGGTAACCATTCTGTAAATTCCAATCCATCCCTTACTGTTATCTATTGCGTTACTATTTTCTTACTTTTTAACTCTGAATTGTTGCGAAAGGGCCCGTAAGTAAGCATTTCACGGTAAAGTCTACACTTGTTGAATTCTGCGCATGTGATAAATACAATTTGATTTGAAGTATGTTTTCCGAGCCATATCTCCAGTGGTGTAAAGTATTTAAATAAAAATACTTAAGTACTACTTAAGTAGTTTTTTTAGGTATCTGTACTTTACTATTTATATTTTTGACTACTTTTACTTTTACTTCACTGCATTCCTAAAGAAATAATGTACTTTTTACTCCATACATTTTTCCTGACACCCAAAAGTATTTGTTACATTTTCAATGCTTAGCAGGACAGGAAAGTTTTAAATAAAAAAAATAGGCGGAAGTTATACAAATATATAAAATTGTGCCATCTGATCTTATTATTATAAGCAATTTGAAATTATTTATACTTTTACTTTTGATACTTTTGATATTCTACTTTTAGACTTTTACTCAAGTAGTATTTTTCTGGGGGACTTTCACTTTTACTTGAGTCATTTTCTATGAAGGTATCTTTACTTTTACTCAAGTATAACAATTGGGTACTTTTTCCACCACTGCGTATCTCGTGCCTGCTCCGTTGTCTTAATATACACAGAAATGCTGTCTGATCCTAGTGCAGCTGTAAGTATGCGGGTCGGATCTGCTGGCTAGGAAGGTGGGAAGAGGCCAGATCAGGTTGGAACATTCTAGCTAGCCAATGATCTTTTGTAGAAAACATATCAATAAACTCGTAACAACCTAAGCATTATGAAAGTTCTATTCGATCAAATATGCCTCACCTATAAAAATAAAAAAACTCCTCACTTCGTCTGCTTAATGACAGATTTTGGGCGGAGTCGACCCTCTCGCTTTGCCTCTTCTTCTCTGGCCCTGTTCGCTGTGATATAAGGAGTGTAACATTTGCGGAAGAGATGTTGAATGCAGGCGTGGCACTATAACTTCCGCCTTCAAACCCAGAACAACAGAGAAATGGTGAGTGACTTTAATCATAAATACCGATGCAAATCTCTGTTTTCAAATTCCTAGGTTAAACCATCTTTATTCTGGTGGCTTGATAGTTGCACAGATTAATGTGGGCGGGACGGTGCGCTCTAAAAAGCTTGTTATCAAGCCAGTTGGACTTGTATACTTGTCTGATCCGATCCCTTGGATTATATTACATCTAGAACGCGCTAACACCACCACAACATTCATTGATTGTTCAATACTATGCAAATGACCAAGGAGGCTAAATATGCTTGTAGTAACATGGTACTTCCTCTCTAGAGGTCTGGACAGCAGTCTGTCTGAGACGTAAAGCCTCAGTTGTGTGTCCTGAGAATGGGGGTGGAAAAAGGTTTCTGGAAGATTGTCGTGATCATTGATCTGTAATAGTAGTGTTTCAAAGTTAATGTCGTCAACCCCTCCCTCAGACAGCGACACTACGCCCATACCTGAATGCTGTGCGTGCCACACTGCAGGCCGCCCTCTGCCTGGAGAACTTCTCCTCTCAGGTGGTGGAACGCCACAACAAGCCAGAGGTGGAGGTCAGGTGAGTGAGCTCTCTCGTGCTCTCTTCTCATAATGATATCATTAGTGTTATTTGTGACACATTGTCTTTTGTCATTACAGGAGTAGTAAAGAGCTCTTACTACAGCCTGTGGTAATCAGCCGCAATGACAAGGAGAAGGTCCTAATCGAGGGCTCCATCAATTCTGTGCGAGTCAGCATTGCTGTGAAGCAGGTCAGGGGTTATGACCCTCCTTTTCGCTTTCAATGTCACCCTTCCATTATCTTGATGTTGTGTGTTTGTTTTAAGTAAGTAAAGTCTCTCATACACTGAGTGTAAAAACAAACAAACAAAAAAAAAACTTTAAGAGCACCTGCTCTTTCTATGACAGACTGACCAGGTGAATCTTGGTGAAAGCTGTGATCCCTTATTGATGTTACTTGTTAAATCCACTTCAATCAGTGTAGATGAAGGGGAGGAGACAGGTTATATATATATATATATTGTAGCTTTAAGACAATTGAGACATGGATTGTGTATCTGTGCCATTCAGAGGATGAATGGGCAAGACGAAAGATTTAAATGCCCTTGAACGGGGTATGGTAGTAGGTGCCAGGCGCACCAGTTTCTGTCAAGAACTGCAACACTGCTGTGTTTTTCACACTCAACAGTTTCCTGTGTTAATCAAGACTTGACACAACTGTGGGAAACATTGGAGTCAACATGGGCCAGCATCCCTGTGGAACACTTTTGACACCTTGTAGAGTCCATGCCCCAACAAATTGAGGCTGTTCTGAGGGGGACTCAATATTAGGAATGTTTTGTACACTAAGTGTAGATTTTAAATGCCTTCGTCTGCCAATAAAAAAAAAAAAAAAAAGTGTGTTCAAGGGAAATGCTTACTGGTGCTCTTATTGGCTCCATCAGGCTGATGAGATTGAGAAGATCCTGTGCCACAAGTTCATGCGCTTCATGATGATGAGAGCAGAGAACTTCTTCATTCTCAGGAGGAAATCCGTTGAGGTGAGAGAGGAGTCAAGAAAACAGGATACGATCCAGTTGGTGTTAGTATTGCTTCGGATGTTCTAAGACGTCTCTCTTCCTCCATCCTGTCATCTAGGGCTATGACATTAGTTTCCTCATCACCAACTTCCACACAGAGCAGATGTACAAGCACAAGCTAGTGGACTTTGTCATCACCTTCATGGAGGAGATTGACAAGGAGATCAGCGAGATGAAGCTGTCTGTCAATGCCCGTGCCCGTATCGTTGCGGAGGAGTTCCTCAAGAATGTAAGACTGCTATGTTTTTAGAAGAAAATCTAGATTATAATGCATTTATAGAAACGTGGTCAAATCAATGGGAATAATGAAACAATTATGTTTGTCAATGGCTTCTGTTGCAGTTCTGAGGCGGCGTCATCGCATCCCTCTCACTGATCACATGACTTGGCCATGACCATGGATCTGTGAAAGGGCAGGCTCAAGGGCCCGATAGCAGGAAGAGTGGCGACGCGTACTGTGAGTGAACAACCAATCCGTGGCGAAGACTATAGAAAAGTGACCATTCCAGTGTGGGTGTGGCACCCAACTGCGTCTCCCAAGTATGTACTGTACTCATAAATATTGATGACTGTATATAATTAAATGTTTCATTTTCTGCCTCTTAGAGCAAATCTCAAAACCAAGGCGGGTCCTTAAAAGTATTAACCAGGTTGATATTCATGACGGGGACAATGAGAATGTGTTGCAACTGAAACAGCCTGTATTGTTTTTATACATTCTTTATGTACTCGTTTGTTCATTTTTTAATATTTTTTTTCATTCTCCTTTTTGTTACAAAATATTAACCTGTTCAGTACGCTCATCATGGAGAGAGGAAAAACAAGATGTATGTTTACATTTTAGTACAAGACGCATCACAGATTTATTAAGCTGTCATAAGATACGAAATTATAATAATGAATGACCTATTCAAATAAAACTCATGACGGCTTGTTTGTACTTTTGAGTAATGGTGCTTGTGTGTGTCCCATAAATTCTCTCCTTTTTGTCCACATCCTCAGTCATGAGGTTGAGTGTGCATACCATTTGATATGCACGTTATCTATTTCTATTTCTATGGCACTAGCTGTGTTGGTTGAGACTCTAGTCTCTGCTAAGATCAGCTGTTTCTGTTAGTAAAGGTCTCTGTTATTTCAGTTGTGAGAAAGGGGAAGTGAATGTGTTTGCTGGCCCTAATATGAGTGAGTCAGATCTTGCATGCGTCCTGGTCGAGTGGGCCTCTAGCTCAGACTGTGGTTGGATTATTTATGTTGAAGGTGATTTCCCTTCTTTCGTAAGCCTAAAACTGCAAACGTGTATTGCATTATAGCCAATTATTCTCTTAAGTTTATTTTCATAACACTTTGTTCCAGCATATTCATTCAACACTAGTGATCTTTGGTAAGTTGTATGCAATTATGTGCTTGGGTGATTGAGAAATCCACATTTCCAGAAAAAGAAATGTTAACTGTGAGGTCAATTGTAATAGATGTCCTCTATGAATCTGAGGCATCTGTATAAAAATACCACAACATCTTTATTGAAGCTGTAAAAGGAGGATTCTTGACATTTTGAAAACAATGAGCAAACATTTGGATCCAATAGCAGCCTACATAAGCACCAACAATTGGATTTGCCCACATATCTGCACCTGCTGATTGTGTAGCCAAACAATAGAAATATACTGAACAAAATATAAATGGAACATGTAAAGTATTGGTTTCATGAGCTGAAATAAGATCCCAGAAATGTTCCATACTCACAAAAAGCTTAATTCTCTCATCTTGTGCTCAAATTTGTTTATATCATTGTTTAGTGAGCGTTTCTCCTTTGCCAAGATAATCCACCTACCTGAAAGGTGTGGCTTATAAACAAGCTGATTAAACAGCATGATCATTACACAGGTGCACATTGTGCTAGGAACAATAAAAGGCCACTCTAAAATGTGCAGTTTTGTCACGTAACACAATGCCACAGATGTCTCAAGTTTTTCAGGGAATGTGCAATTAGCATGCTGATGGCATCCATGTCAATTTCTCTACCATAAGCTGCCTCCAATGTTGTTTTAGAGAATTTGACAGTACGTCCAAGCGGCCTCATAACCGCAAACCATGTGTAACCACGCCTAGGGTGGCACATTTTGGGAAATATTCAGAGGTGGAAACTTTCAGTGGGAATTAATGGAAATATATGCAAATTAATAATACCATTTAAATGTAATGTTTTTTGCATTGGATATATTTACTATATCAGATGGAGACAGAAACAAACCTTTTACCTTAAGTAGACATAATTGCAAATTATTAAATCCTTCCAATGGAAATAAACAATTTTAGTTACGAATTGAACTTTAAATTAGTTGACTTCATGGGATGATTTCACTGAACAAAAGAAAGGGAATATTAAATGATCCCCAATGATCCATCGCATCTCCCATACATCTGTAAAATGATAGTCTAGAAACTAAAGCGTTGGTTGTCTTAATCTCAGGCTTCCAGGTCTTCTCCCTGGACCTCGTCAATGTCCACCTCTTGAACTTCAGACTCTGAGGCCTCATCTTCACTATCACTTTCCAACCTTGTTGTCAGGCTCAAAAAGCCTCAAATTTGCCCGGATGGCCACCAATTTTTCAACCCTTGTATTGATCAGCCTGTTGCGTGCTTTGGTGTGTGTGTTCCCAAACAAGGACCAGTTGCACTCTGAGGCAGCTGATGTTGGTGGGATTTGGAGGATGATGGAGGCAACAGGAGAATGAGCCTCAGATCCACAGTCCCTTCCACCAGGTGGCTTATGAGATATGTTGGCACGACTGCCATATTGCATCTCCATCCCAAAGCCCTTGATTGGAAGTGTACTTCGTCAGACTGGCAATAACCTTACCCTCATCCAGGCCAAGGTGGCAAGACACGGCAGTGATGACACCATAGACTTGGGGTCCAACATGTACGCTGCGGCGTGTATGGACTTCAGGCAGAAGTCTAAACGCTTTTTGAAATATTTCAGAACTGCAGTTTCCTCGGCTTGGAGCAACAGTGAAGTGGGCAGGGCAGTACAGATATCTTCTCTTACATCTGCAAGCAGAGTCTGAACATCAGACAGGATGGCATTGTCTCCCTCAATCCGTGCAATGGCTACAGCTTTTGTTTTCAGGCTGCTTACCACTCTCTCCCAAAATACATCATCCAGGAGGATCCTCTTGATGGGGCTGTCCATATCGGCAGACTGTGATATGACCATTTCTCCACACTCCAGACTCCTTCCCCTCCAGGAGACTGTCAAACATGATGACAACATCACCCCAATGGGTGTTGCTGGGCAGCTTCAATGTGGTGCTCTTATTCTTCTCACTTTGCTTGGTAAGGTAGATTGCTGCTATAACTTGATGACTCTTCACATACCTAACCATTTCCTTGGCTCTCTTGTAGAGTGTATCTATTGTTTTCAGCGCCATGATGTCCTTGAGGAGCAGATTCAATGCATGAGCAGCACAGCCAATGGGTGTGATGTGAGGGTAGGACTCCTCCACTTTAGACCAAGCAGCCTTCATGTTCACAGCGTTGTCTGTCACCAGTGCAAATACCTTCTGTGGTCCAAGGTCATTGATCACTGCCTTCAGCTCATCTGTAATGTAGAGACCGGTGTGTCTGTTGTCCCTTGTGTCTGTGCTTTTGTAGAATACTGGTTGAGGGGTGGAGATGATGTAGTTAATTATTCCTTGCCCACGAACATTCAACAACCCATCAGAGATGATTGCAATACAGTCAGCTTTCTCTATGATTTGCTTGACCTTCACTTGAACTCTGTTGAACTCTGCATCCATCAAATGAGTAGATAAAGCATGTCTGGTTGGAAGGGTGTATGCTGTGTGAAGAACATTCAGAAATCTCTTCCAATACACATTGCCTGTGAGCATCAGAGGGAACCAGTTACATACACAGCTTGAGCAAGACTTTTATCAGCATTTCTCTGACTACGTTCCTCCATTGAGTCAAAAAAACTTCTGATTCCAGGAGGACCATGAGCTGTTGCTATCGATAAGGTATCTGATTCATCATTTTCACCTCGAATAGAAGTAGAGGGACTTTCGTCAGAGGTTGCTTGTTGTGACCGCTGAGGGAACATTATGCACTTGGCCAGATGATTCTGCATCTTTGTTGCAGTTTTCACATGTGATTTGGCACAGTATTTGCAAATGTACACAGCTTTTCCTTCTACATTAGCTTTAGTGAAATGTCTCCACACATCAGATAGTGCCCGTGGCATTTCCTGTAAAGATGAGGAAAAAAATAGGTACACACCTACACACTTTGCTGTAGGCTACTATTTACTAGTTAACAAAAAATCATGTATGTCATATAAAATATATTCACCCCACCCAGTATTGTAATCAAAACTTACCAGAAAGCATGTAGTCCTTGGCTCAGACAGTGTAGTAGTGTGGGCTCAATAGCATCTCATTAGTGTGCAAGATCTTGAGAATCAGCTGTACATGTGATGGAAGAGTGCACTGCACATGTGATGGAATAATGCACTGTGCATGCAGAGGGTTGCAATTCCATTGAATTGGAGATAGTTTAACCAAAATATGCCACAAGACCTAGAATTGCCTTATGTGTATCCCATAAAAAAGGTTCACTGTTAAAAGCTAACTTTTTTGATGAATTTAAGCATAATTCCCCAAATTCCTGGGCTTAACTTCCCATGGAAAAATGTCAGAGAAATGCTGGAAATTTACCAGAAAGTTTCCGACCCTTTGCAACCCTAACCACGCCAGCCCAGGACCTCCACATCCGGCTTCTTCACCTGCGCGATTGTCTGAGACCAGCCACCTGAACAGCTGATGTCACTGAGTATTTATTCTGTAATAAAGCCCTTTTGTGGGGAATTGGCTGGGCCTGGCTCCCAAGTGGGTGGGCCTATGCCCTCCCAGGGCTGTGCCCCTGCCCAGTCCTGTGAAATCCATAGATTAGGGTCTAATGAATTTATTACATTGACTGATTTCCTTATATGAACTGTACTCAGTAAAATCTTTGAAATTGTTACATGTTGCATTTATATTTTTGTTTAGTATATGTATAATAATATGATAAATACAGGTAACTACCAACATAAAGTGTCTTAAGTTAATAGGGCGTTGGGCCACCACAAGCCAGAACAGCTTCAATGCGCCTTGGTATAGATACTACAAGTGTCTACCTCTATTGGAGGGATGTGACACCATTCTTCCACAAGAAATTCCATCATTGGTTTTTTTATTTATGGTGTTGGTGGAAAATGCTGTCTCAGGCGCCGCTACAGAATTTCCCATAAGTGTTAAATTGGGTTGAGATCTGGTGACTGAGATGGCAATGGCATATTGTTTACATCTTTTTCATTCCATTCAAACTATTTAGTGACCACTCGTGCCCTGTAGATCGGGGCATAGCCATGGTATTCAAAACAATGGCCTGCCCAGTATTTTTAAACATGACCCCAGAGAGGAAGAGGCGAAGCAAGAGGTTTTACTCTACCCAAAATCTGTCCACGAAATATATATATATATTTTTTTTATGTAGCTCAATGAGAGTGTTGAATTTGATCGACAAAAAATGTAACTGCTAATTTGTTACATAAGGCTTATTTGATCGGATAAATGTTTTGTAATGGTTAGGTTGTTTCAAATGCATTTCGGCAACTTTAAAAAAAACTACTTCATATCGTAATGGTGCCTGCTGTGATAGATATAGGACTAATCATAGATATTACCAGTTTTAACATGGACATTTCCCATTGAGGGCTTCCACCATTTTAAAGTAGTCAACTGGGTGGGGATTCCTAGGAGTTGGGAGCAATGAGCCAATGAAGAAGAAAATTGAATACTTTAAAATGAAGGCGCTGTCCATGCTGTCACAGACGCTCTAATGGCAAAGATAAAGATTAGTCCTCTATCGAGCTCTATGGGCTGGTGTTCACAAGCAATCTGCCCTCACACTGGCTAGAATGGTCTCCCAACTGATCTCGCCTCTCACCAGACCTCCTTCCATCTTCGAGGACATGCATTAACATTGTTAAAGCGGTCAAATCGACTATCTTGTCAATATAATAGACCATCTTTGATAACCCTAAGCATGATGGGATGTTAATTGCTTAATTAACTCAGGAACCACACCTGTGTGGAAGCACCTGCTTTCAATATACTTTGTATCCCTAATTTATTCAAGTGTTTACATTATTTTGACAGTTACCTGTAGATTACATAACACATTGACATGAAAAGACAACACAGTGACACTTCTGAGGTTCAAATTAGACAAGTGAATCACACAATCAATACTTTCTAAAGAGTAACAGTAGGCAGGTTTCCATTGACCCAGGTTTATTCGACAAAAGCAACATCTAAAAAAAAATATTTGTGACGTGTGTAATGTAATGGAAACGGTAGATAATGGAGACATTTTTGAAAGATCAAAAAATAAATAATCTGTTAGACGGGTATACTTGTCTTTTGTCAACTTGTTATATTGCGACAAATGGTGGAAAGTGTTTTTGTGATAAATTATGATTACCGAATAGTTTAAAAGTACGCAGGGCACTTGATGTCAACACAACTATGAAGTTCCACTCCACATTTAATTCTAAATGCCTACTGCTTGCTAAATCCATTTTTCAACTATAAAAATATTTCTTTGCAGGATCCTCATCCTTACTTTCAAGGCGGCTGAATTTCTATGCCTTGCATTCAGAAAATCAAGTTTCACCATCCAATTATTTCAGATCTACAGGAGTGCAAGTTTCTAACCCTAACCCCCCCTCCGCAATTCTACACTTTTTGCCATGGGGCACAAAAAAAATACTGTTTTATAACTCATCTCATGCTGTTGTTCACATTATGCCATGAGGCTGATAGAAAATTTGGCAGTTTTTAAGCAAATTTCTTGCTATTCTACACATTTTGCTATCATGTTATTTTTTTACGGCACAGACCAAAGCGATATGTTGGCACATGATAATTATTAGAAGATGGCAAATATAGGTAAATTCTTGCATTCGATCAATGCTGACTTTTGCGGGCTACCTGAGACATGAAACCGATAGGTGGGAGGGCATACAGGCTGTCTCCAATTAATGGGTGTATAATTTGCCTAAGTGGGTAATAGAAACACTTCAACCACTATTTCTATTCAATACTAGTTTTTTGTTTTGTTGGTGTGACGTTATTACATCCTGCTGTTTTTAAAATCGACACTAGAATGTTCAATGGAAACACACTGTATGCAGCGGGCAATTGTCTAATCTATTTTCTATGCAAATTTTCTAAATGTAAAAAAAATTATAATAATTACTGGACAAGATAATGGAAACAGATACTGAGGGGTTCATACTTTACAAAAATACATTTCAGTCCCTTTCTCTCCTAGACAAGACTGTCAGCTGTACGTAAAGCCTTAACACACAAACCAAACTAGTACCAAGGATTTATGGCTCTTCCAACCATGAGATTGGAGCAGCAATAGGTGATAGAGTAATTCTGTGAATGCATACCCCCAAACCCTACAATGCAAGCAGGTTAACTGTATTCACATTTCTATTCGGACCTCTAACAATTGGACTGAATGTGCTGTAGACTTTGAGAATTATACCTATGAAAGACAGGAGTACAGGCAAAATTGAGAATGCCAAAAGGCTCTGGATCCTCCAGGTCACATTGCTCTGAACATAGACACCAAAATCAGAGGAGGTTGTGCTCAGAGAGGCAGAAGGAGTGGAAAACACATCACCCCACAAAAAACACATCGGTTGAGTGGGTTGTTGAACAGATCATGTCCAGACTGTACCACTAGGGCCACAAGTAATGACACATGTAGTGACAAATCTGGGAGACAGAAGAGGCCCAATTTCAACCCGATTGGCTTTGATTTCAGAGGTGAGCTGGGACTGTCTGCAAGGCATCTTCTGTGGTGCGATGAATGTTGACGTTCTGAAAGAGGAACATACAAGTTTTACATCCCTTCGAAGAAGACACCAGGCTGACTAATCAAATCTGTCCATGGTATTTCAAAACAAGGGAGATGTGCTGGGGTTACCAATTAACCTACAAAAGGGGGGCCGTCAATTACCCATCCCTAAATCCCTAATCTAGGAAAAGTAAATTAGTGGAGGGGGGTGGGGCATGTTTTGCAGTATGCTTTGTGGATGAAGAGTGTTACTGCAATGGTAATGGTTACCATCCCTGGCAGACGGACAAGCAATGTTCTACCAACAGGCGTTTGTACAGAGTGATGAATAGGTGTTCGTTCAGAGGAAATTATTTCCAATCCAGCCTTTGCATACGAATAAGGTTGAGGAACAAATGCTATTTATTTGCGTAGCACAGAGGTTTATCAAGACATTTGTAGAACAAAAACATGAGGTTTGATGCATCGATACATAAAATACAGCAGGACTGGTCAAGTAGATTTTATTAGCAGTCAGTAAACAGTGATGTGGAAATTACTACGTCATATTCCATATAGAGCAGACCTTCACATTTTTATAAAAAAATATGTTGTTTTCTTCTGGGCCTTCTTCATACATGATTATAAATAAACATTTAATCTTAAGTGATCAAATAAAAAATATACTAAACTGAATTTAAAAAATAATTAGTACTAAAAGAGTTTAAGACTCAGAGTCCAGGTGCAAAACACTACCTCAAATCAAGTAGACATTTGTGCAACAAGCAGACATTTGTGCAATGAAATGAACATCGACAGACACACATTCAACTTTTAAACTAATTAAGACATAGAATCACATCAACAGCCACACATGACTGACAAATATTCCAAATACTGAGCTTCCTGAATAGGTGTTTTATTAGGATCCCTACTCTTCCATGAGACTAAATTAAAAAGATTATCCTAAAATTAAAATAAACATTTGAAATGAAAATGTGCTCTGGTTTGGAAATACAACATTGATTTGCAAAACCATTAAGAGCATGTCAATTTGGAGAGAAAAATATAATTTCAATAAACAGGCAAAAAAAGGACACCAGACCCTTACTTATAGTAAGGATATTCAAATGAACTGGATTCCAGTTAATTATCATTACTTTAATTGGATACTTCAACTCAATCTGAGTAGAACAATCAGAGTGCTTTTGAAGTGAGGAAGTAGAGGGTATGGAGTAATTGAGAACTAACTGCCTGATTGAAGGAGGAAATAAGGAGGCAGGGCCAGCGGGAGGAGTGGAAAGAAGGAGTGTGAGGGATAGAGCGAGTGAGGGACACTATCTCACTGGTGAGCTGGTACTGTTAGCAAAGCCTCCTCTGCCATCCGTGACACCTCTACGTTCTGTTCAGCAATGAAACAAAAAGGTTGCGGTCAAACATCAGGGGAACAAAATAAGATAGAATGGGAGGATGGGTGGGAAAGACAGGATGTGATAAAGATGCACAGTACATTATGTAATTACCCAAGTTCATTCTCATCGTTACACTCCCCAAATTCTTCTCTACATATACAATAAAGAAATGGCATGAGCATGATTCCCAATGGCAGATTTCACCTGATGACATATCATGAATCATAAAGTTCTATCCCACAATCCTCTTACAGGTATATTCAGGTAGAGGGTGTGAAAAAGCAATGGACAAAGGTCACTACATGAGTCACTATCACCATCTTCAGTACTGATATCAGTGAACAGGACACATATCTACAATAAAGAATACACTCTAACCCCTACTATTAAATGCTCTTCTGATTGTGAAGCCATGGCAACCGGGACTGTTGAAAAACATTACAGCTGCATTCAAATGCTCCTCAACAACAGGTTACTGAGTTGAGTTATCCGTCAAGCATAGCACTTATCCATCAAATTAGTGTATGTATGCATGTATGTAGATATACCAACCTCTGGTCGTTCTCTGTGAGTGTTCACTGCATCCACATTTAGGTAGATGGACTCCACCTTACAGCCTGAAGACAGAGCCCAGAAAGGTGCATTTTTGCATTATAAACCACTAAATCAAATACTAAAACATTTATGTTATTTTGCAATTGATATTGACATTGACACAGGTGCAGACAGGACTGGGTAGCAGTGGAAGGCCAGTCTTACCATAAGCAACTGGTGTGAGCTTCAGCACGGTGTGCAGTGGGCACTTCAGGTAGGGCAGCTCCTCTGAGAAACAACACACACACAAGACTAAGAAATCTATTACAAAAGAGATCTACAAAGTGCGAAAAGAAACACCATCACTGTTATCCAGGAGAGACAACCAGACTGACCTGCTGTCTTATCAAGGAAGTAGGCCAGCAGGCAGCGCATGACAGCCTGATGACAGATGACCAGGACATGCTCCTGCCTCTCCAGCTCCATGATGACCGGCTCCAACCTCTGCACCAGGTCCTCATAGGACTGAGGGGACAGGGTAACTGTCAGATACACCGATAGACAGACAAACCAAGATACTCACTCACCCAGAAGGGCAGGGTCACAATAGGGTCTCACACACAAAAACTTCAAGGTAAAAATAAATTAAAAACAGCACAGACAAAAACTGCAACAGGAGAAATTATCTTCGGTAATGGGTCTACAGTGGGAAAAAAAAGGTAGAACACTTAATCCTAATGTAGGCCCACATAACGATAAGCCATTAGTACTGTAGTAAAGCATCTTAGTCAGACAACGATGCTCTCTCCCACGACTGAGTGGGAGACCACCTCGCTAATCACCACCTCCATCTATCTAAGTGGCAGCAATGGGATGGACTAAAAGTGAGAACACACCACTGCGTGTTCATGCCAACTGAAAAACAGCCTGAGCACAGAGCCTGAGCACAGACAGGGGAGGAAGGGGGCTTTATTTACTACAGCATGGTGCTTAGCTCACGCTGTCTGAGAGGCAGCTTATCCAGGCTGGGCTCATTAGCAAGGTGTACATGGCTATTAGCCACCTGGATGTGGTTTAATGTCCCAGTGCCAAATTAAACTATATTTGGACCGCATGAGCAAAACAGTCACTTAGTTTCTCATCTATTTTGATGCAAATTCCCATTGTGAAGAACTACAGCGGAGCAGAAGCAATTTGTCACACACATTTCTTGGCACACATAAAACACATAAAAGTATCCAGGTTGGTAGAGCCCTTTCATAATACATACAGTTGAAGTCGGAAGTTTACATACACTTAGGTTGGAGTCAAAGCTTGTTTTTCAACCACTCCACAAGTTTCTTGTTAACAAACTATAGTTTTGGCAAGTCAGTTAGAACATCTACTTTGTGCATGACAAGTCATTTTTCCAACAATTGTTTACAGACAGAATATTTCACTGTATCACAATTCCAGTGGGTCAGAAGCTGACTGTGCCTTTAAACAGCTTGGAAAATTCCAGAAAATGATGTCATGGCTTTAGAAGCTACTGATACGCTAATTGACATAATGGGAGTCATTTGGTGGTGTACCTGTGGATGTATTTCAAGGCCTACCTTCAAACTTAGTGCCTCTTTGCTTGACATGATGGGAAAATCAAAAGAAATCAGCCAAGACCTCAGAAAAATAAATTGTAGACCTCCACAAGTCTGGTTCATCCTTGGGAGCAATTTCCAAACGCATGAAAGTACCACGTTCATCTATACAAACAATAGTACGCAAGTATAAACACCATGGGACCACGCAGCCGTCATATCGCTCAGGAAGAAGACGCGTTCTGTCTCCTAGATATGACATCAGAAAGGAAGTTAAAGCTTGGTCACAAATGGGTCTTCCAAATAGACAATGACCCCAAGCATACTTCCAAAGTTGTGGCAAAATGGCTTAAGGAAAACAAAGTCAAGGTATTGGAGTGGCCATCTCAAAGCCCTGACCTCAATCCTATAGAAAATTTGTGGGCAGAACTGAAAAAGCATGTGCGAGCAAGGAGGCCTACAAACCTGACTCAGTTACACCAGCTCGGTCAGGAGGAATGGGCCAAAATTCACCCAACTTATTGTGGGAAGCTTGTGGAAGGCTACCCGAAACGTTTGACCCAAGTTAAACAATTGAAAGGCAATGCTACCAAATTGAGTGTATGTAAACTTCTGACCCACTGGGAATGTGATGAAAGAAATAAAAGCTGAAATAAATCATTCTACTATTATTCTGACATTTCACATTCTTAAAATAAAGTAGTGAACCTAACTGACCTAAGACAGGGAATTTTTACTAGGATTAAATGTCAGGAATTGTGAAAAACTGAGTTTAAATGTATTTGGCTAAGGTGTATGTAAACTTCCGATGTGATTAAATGAGGCATTAGAGAATGCTCTCCTCTCACTCACCTCTCCCTTGGGGTAACGGTAGCGGTATTTGTCCTGGTCCCTCATTGCAAACTCCAGAGGGTAGTGCTGCTGGATCTCCTCATACATCATCTCCTCACACACACCCTGAGGATAGCACAGAACACAGCACTTCAGATATACAAACTGTATGGGGTGTGGTTGAGGATCACCGACATAGTCACACAGGTGACATTACGGAGTCGAGTTCTCACCGCGTCTATCTCGTTGAGAGCCTTCCACTGCTCGTATGGTACAGACACAGCCTCAGCTGTCTGGATGGTCCTCTTCATCTGGCTGGTCCACACCTTCAGATCACTGATCTCCTGAGACTGGATGAACTGGTGCAGATACTTGGCAAACTGCCCAGGGAACAATCAACACGAAAGAGAGAAAAAAAAACATCCTCAAAATATGGAAACCTATTAAATACTGAAGAAACGAAAAGTAGAACTTGTAAGGTAGAGATGGAATCTAAGGATAGAGTTAGCCGTACCTCCTTGCCCCTGGATGAGAGCCCAGAGTCTCCTCCAATGCAGCCCTTGACATTGAGGTCACTCTCTCCATGGCGACATAGGTAGATGGAGCGTGGCGTGATGTGGATGTTCATGAGGTAGTAGACAATCCTGCTCTGGATATGGTCCTGGACCTGGTTCACCAGGTACCTCCGGCCCACATCCATGATCTTAATGTAGGACAGATGCCTGGGAGATACATGTCAGAGAGCTTTAGGAATCCCTTACTTTATACAAGAGAGAAACCTCGTAGATACAACATGCATTGAAACCAGCTTTAAAATTATTCCCAGATTAAAAGGACAAGCAACATGTCATTGACTGTTGTAATGGGACATTATTTGATTAATTACTATTTGATTTACTGTGGATATGGACTGATATGTAATAAACGTGATAGTGTTTTCCTGCACGTACAGACAGGTGATTTACCTTGTGGGAAGGGAAACAGGAGTTAACCATGTATGATTAACATATTTACTTAAAGCGGCAATATGTAACTTCTTGGGCGACTTGACCAAATTCACATAGAAATAGGAGTTATAGATCTGTCAATTCAGATTAAGAGAAAGTCTAAGAAGCAGTAGATTGATTCCATGTGCGCCATTTCTATGCTTCCAGTTCTTAAGTTTCTTTTTTGAGTCTTTTACTTTGTTTGGACACCAGCTTAAAATAAAATATATTTGGTTATAGAAAATATATTTCACAGCAGTTTAGATGCTACAATGACTCTACACTATACTTGCTTATTTTGTCACAAACTGAAATTAGGCAACCTATTAGAATTTTTGCAACCAGGAAATGCCGGAGCGATCTTTAAGTATACGGAATAAAAATATAAAAATGCAACATGTAAAGTGTTGGTCACATGTTTCATGAGCTGAAATAAAATATCCCAGAAATGTTTCATATGCACAAAGAGATCAAATTTTGTGCACAAATTTGTTTAAATTCCTGTCAGTGAGCATTACTTCCTTGTCAAGATAATCCATCCATCTGACAGGTGTGGCATATCAAGAAGCTGATTAAATAGCATGATCATTTGACAGGTTGACCTTGTACCGGGGACAATAAAAGAGAATAAAGAGAATTTGGCAGTATGTCCAATCTTCACCTACGGGATTGTCTGGGGAGGGGGGGGTGGGGGGGGGGGGGGGGTCTGAGAAGTATTTGTCTGTAATAACACCCTTTTGTGGGGAAAAACTCATTCTGATTAGTTGGGCCTGACTTCCCAGCGGGTGGGCCTAAGCCCTTACAGGCCCACCCATGCCTGCTCCCCTGCCCAGTCAAGAGAAATTCATAGATTAGGGCCTAATTTATTTATTTCAATTGACTGATTTCCTTCTATGAACTGCAACTCAGTAAAATCTTTGAAATTGTTGCATTTATATTTTTGTTCAGTATAGTTCTGTTGTAACGAAGTACTGATGTTCTATTGACCCGTTTAACAGACAGTATAAAATGTCTGCCAGTCTTGAAGACTGAACTTGAGGACACAGTCATAATGTATCTATGACACTGTGTGATTCTGTCGCAGCTTATGTTCTGACTTCCTACAAGCCTCTTGGGCTGGTGTTTACAGAACATTCGGTGCTATGTGACTAATATACAAGGGCCCGTTAGACATTTTCTTTGCTTCTGCTCTGGTGGTGTCCTCACAGAATTCTTGTAATGAACCAGATTCCTTTTGATGGGATTTATCAACAACTGCACTACTTTTTTTTCCCTCCACCTGGAAATTCCCGTTACAACTGTAAAAACAACCACTTGCTAATCAAAGAGGAGAGAACTCTTTGCTTATCAGTGAGATAAGTTGCTCACCTGTCCAGAACCTCATCCAGGGTCTCATAGGAGTTCTCATAACACTTGATCCTCTTCTTGAAGTCCTCCATAGCCTCCTCTGTGTTGCAGTTGGTGTAATCAGGGTTGCCCAGCTTCACTTGCTGAGCAGAGAAAGAGACGGCGGAGATATAAGACTCATTGGCTCTCTCCAAAGAGTTACCTACAGGAACTGTGGAAGAGCACTCACCACAATGTTCTCTGCAATGACTTCAGGGTCTTCACAAACAGACTCTACAAAGAACACCTAGGAGAAAAGGGAAGATCGTAAACCCCCAGGATAGGAAAGACATCTAAGTCCCAGTTGTCATCTATATTTTTCGCGGTAGTCTATTTGCTGCCACAAACCAATGCTGACAGAAAGACCACACCCAACGAGCTGTATAGGGCCAAATAAAGAAAATGCACATCCAGAGGCAGTACACCTAGTGGCCAGTGATTTTGATGCAGGAAACTCTAGATCACCTTTACTCCATGCATACAAAGCTCTCCCTCCATTTGTCAAATCTGATCATAACTCTATCCTGCTGATTCCTGCTTACAAGCAAAAACTCAAACTGGAATTACCAGAAGTGGTCAGATAAAGCAGATCATAAGCTACAGGACTGTTTTGCAAGCACAGACTGGAATATGTTCCGGGATTCATCGGATAACATTTAGGTTCACCTAGAAGCGGTGCTCCTAGTGGCCGGGGACTTTAATGCAGGCGAACTTAAATCAGTTTTACCAAATTTTTACCAGCATGTCAACCAGAGTAAAAAATAAAATTAAAATAAAATTCTACACCACACACAGAGAAACATACAAAGCTCTCCCCCGCACTCCATTTGGCAAATCTGACCATAATTATATCCTCCTGATTCCTGCTTACACGCAAAAACTAAAGCAGGACGTACCAGTGACTTGCTCAATACAGAAGTGGTCAGATGACACGGACGCTACAGGACTATTTTGCTAGCACGCTACAGGACTATTTTGCTAGCACAGATTGGAATATGTCCCGGGATTCATCCAATGGCATTGAGGAGTACACCACTTTAGTCATTGGCTTCATCAATAAGTGCATCAACGAAGTTGTCCTCACAGTGACTGTACGTACATATCCCAACCAGAAGCAATGGATTACAGGCAACATCCGCATTGAGCTAAAGGCTAGAGCTGCCACTTTAAAGGAGCGGGAGACTAACCCAGAAGCTTATAAGAAATCCCGCTATGCTCTCGGATGAACAATCCAACAGGCAAAGCGTCAATACAGGCTTAAGATTGAATCCTACGACACCGGCTCTGACGCTCGTCGGATGTGGCAGGGCTTGAAAACTATTACGGACCACAAAAGGGAAACCCAGACGCAAGCTTCCCAGTGACGCGAGACTACCAGACGAGCTAAATGCCTTTTATGCTCGCTTCGAGGCAAGCAACACTGACGCATGCACGAGAGCACCAGCTGTTCTGGATGACTGTGATAACGCACTCAGTAGCCGATGTGAACAAAACCTTTAAACAGGTCAACATTCAAAGTCGCTGGGCCAGACGGATTACGAGGATGTGTACTCAAAGCATGCGCGGACCAACTGTCAAGTGTCTTCAATGACATTTTCAACCTCCCCCTGACCGAGTCTGTAATACCTACATGTTTCAAGCAGACCACCATAGTCCATGTGCCCAAGGAAGTGAAGGTAACCTGCTTAAATGATGACCTGCCTGTGGCACTCACGTTGGTAGCCATGAAGAAGAGCTTTGACAGGCTGGTCATGGCTCACATCAACATCATCCTCCCGGACACCCTAGACCCACTCCAATTCGCATACCACCCCAACAGATCCACAGATGACGCAATCTCAATCGCACTCCACACTGCCCTTCCTCGTGGACTACAGGAAAAGGCGTACTGAACAGCCCCCCATTAACATCGACGGGGCTGTAGTGGTGCGGGTCGAGAGTTTCAAGTTCCTTGGTGTCCACATCACCAAACAAACTATCATGGTCCAAACATACCAAGACAGTCGTGAAGAGGGTTAGACCTAACCTTTTCCCCCTCAGGAGACTGAAAAGATTTGGCATGGGTCCCCAGATCCTCAAAATGTTCTACAGCTGCTCCATCGAGAGCTTCCTGACTAGTCGCATCCCCGCCTGGTATGGCAACTTCTCGGCATCTGACTAAGGCGCTACAGAGGGTAGTGCGAACGGCCCAGTACGTCACTGGGGCCAAGCTTCCTGCCATCCAGGACCTATAATAATAGGCGGTGTCAGAGGAAAGCCCATAAAATTGTCAGAGACTCCAGTCACAGACTGTTTTCTCTGCTACCGCACAGCAAGCGGTACCGGAGCGCCAAGTCTAGAACCAAAAAGGCTCCTCAACAGCTTCCACCCCCAAGCCATAAGACGGCTGAACAATTAATAAAATCACCACCGGACAATTTACATTGACACCCCCCCCTTTTCTACACTGCTGCTACTCGCCGTTTATTATCTATGCATAGTCACTTCACCCCTACCTACAGTTGAAGTCGGAAGTTTACATACACTTAGGTTGGAGTCATTAAAGCTCGTTTTTCATCCACTCAACAAATTTCTTGTTTACAAACTATGGTTTTGGCAAGTCGGTTAGGACATCTACTTTGTGCATGACACAAGTAATTTTTCCAACAATTGTTTACAGATTATTTCACTGTATCACAATTCCAGTGGGTCAGAAGTTTACATACACTAAGTTGACTGTGCCTTTAAACAGCTCGGAAAATTCCAGAAAATGAAGTCATGGTGTAAGAAGCTTCTGGTAGGCTAATTTACATAATTTGAGTCAATTGGAGGTGTACCTGTGGATGTATTTCAAGGCCTACCGTCAAACTCAGTGCCTCTTTGCTTGACATCATGGGAAAATCAAAAGAAATCAGCCAAGACCTCAGAAAAAAAAAAGTTGTAGACCTCCACAAGTCTGGTTCATCCTTGGGATCAATTCCCAAATGCCTGAAGGTACCACATTCATCTGTACAAACAATAGTACGCAAGTATAAACACCATGGACAAAGCAGCCGTCATACCACTCAGGAAGGAGACGCGTTCCGTCTCCTACAGATGAACGTATTTTGGTGAGAAAAGTGCAAATCAATCCCAGAACAACAGCAAAGGACCTTGTGAAGATGCTGGAGGAAACAGGTACAAAAGTATCTATATCCACAGTAAAACGAGTCCTATATCGACATAACCTGAAAGGCCGCTCAGCAAGGAAGAAGCCACTGCTCCAAAACCGCCATAAGCCAGACTACGGTTTGCAACTGCACATGGGGACAAAGATTGTACTTTTTGGAGAAATGTGCTCTGGTCTGATGAAACAAAATTAGAACTGTTTGGCCATCATGACCATTATGTTAGGAGGAAAAAGGGGAAGGATTGCAAGCCGAAGAACACCATCCCAACCGTGAAGCACGGGCGTGGCAGCATCATGTTGTGGGGGTGCTTTGCTGCAGGAGGGACTGGTGCACTTCACAAAATAGATGGCATCATGAGGGGAAATGATGTGGATATATTGAAGCAACATCTCAATACATCAGTCAGGAAGATAAAGCTTGGTTGCAAATGGGTCTTCCAAATGGACAATGACCCCAAGCATACTTCCAAAGTTGTGGCAAAATAGCTTAAGGACAATAAAGTCAAGGTATTGGAGTGGCCATCACAAAGCCCTGACCTCAATCCTCTAGAAAATTTGTGGGCAGAACTGAAAAAGCGTGTGCGAGCAAGGAGGCCTACAAACCTAACTCAGTTACACAGTTACTCAGGAGGAATGGGCCAAAATTCACCCATCTTAATGTGGGAAGCTTGTGGAAGGCTACCCGAAACATTTGACCCAAGTTAAACAATTTAAAGGCAATGCTACCAAATACTAATTGGGTGTACGTAAACTTCTGACCCACTAGGAATGTGATGAAAGAAATAAAAGCTGAAATAAATCATTCTACTATTATTCTGACATTTCACATTCTTAAAATACAGTGGTGATCCTAACTGACCTAAGACAGGGAATTTTTACTAAGATTAAATGTCAAGAATTGTGAAAAACTGAGTTTAAATGCATTTGGCTAAGGTGTATGTAAACTTCCGACTTCAACTGTACATGTACAAATTACCTCAACTAACCTGTACCCACGCACACTGACTCGGTACCGGTGCCCCCTGTATATAGCCTTGTTATTGTGTTAATAAAATATTTATACTGACGTTAATAAAAATTAACTCTTCTTGAACTGCGCTGTTGGTTAAGGGCTTGTAAGTAAGCATTTCACGATAAGGTCTACACTTGTTGTATTCGGTGCATGTGACAAATACAATTTGATTAGATTTGAGGAGTTTACCACATCAGTCACCCGCTTCATTAATAAGTGCATCGACGGCGTCACCCCCAGTGACCGAACACAGAAATTGGAGACATGGATGACTAGCCAAAAAACTAGCTCATCTAAAAACTATACTTCGCTATAGTGTTGTTCTTATTGCTTTTGAAGGGAGATTGGATTACGGAACTAAAGAGCTGCTGCTTTCAAGGAGTGGGACATTCCGGACGCTAGTAAGACATCCCACTATGACCTCCGACAAGCCACTAAACAGTCAATATGGCAATACAGAGCTAAGAACAAATCCTACTACGCTGGCTCGGAAGCTCGTCGAAACCCAGCCGCAAGATGCCCATTGATGAAAGCCTACTAGACGAGCTAAATTCCTTCTATTTCTCACATTGAGGCAAGCAACACTGAACCACGCATGAGAGCACCAGCTGTTTCAGACTGTGATCTTGCTCTTCGTAGCCACTGAGAGTAAGAGCTTTAAACAGGTTAACATACACAAGGCTGCGGGGCCAGACAGATTACCAGGACGCTTACTCAGAGCATGCACTGACCAGCTGGCAAGTGTCTTCACTGACATTTTCAACCTCTCCCTGACCCAGTCTGTAATACCTACATGTTTCAAGCAGACCACCATAGTCCCTGTGCCCAATAACACTAAGATAAGACAGGTTAATGACTATTATCCCGTAGCACTCACATCTGTAGCAATGAAATGCTTTGAAAGGCTGGTCATGGCTCACAGCAACACCATCATCCCAGACACCCTGGACCTACTCCAATTTGCATACCGCCCCAATAGATCCACATATGACGCAATCTTTATTGCACTCCACACTGCCCTCTCCCACCTGGACAAAAGGAACAGAATGCCTTAATACTGTTCATTGACTACAGCTCAGTGTTCAACACCATAGTGCCCTCCAAGCTCATCACTAAGCTTAGGATCCTGGGACTGAACACCTCCCTCTGCAACTGATCATGGATTTCCTGACGGGCACCCCCAGGTGGTGAGGGTAGGCAACACCCCATCCACCACGCTGACCCTCAACACGGAGGCCACTCAGGTGTGCGTGCTCCTGTACTCCCTGTTCACCCACGACTGTGTGTATAAAGCCGCGCATGACTCCAACATTAAGTTGGCTGACGACACAACGGTGGTTTGCCTGATCACAGACGATGAGACAGCCTATAGGGAGAAGGTCAGTGACCTGGCAGTGTTGTGCCAGGACAACAACCGCTCCCTCAACGTCAGCAAGACAAAGGAGCTGATCAGGGACTACAGGCAACTGAGGGCCGAGTACGCCCCCATCGGCAGGGCTGTAGTGGAGTGGTCGAGAGCGTCAAGATCCTTGGTGTCCACATCACTATGGAATTGTCATGGTCCACACACACACAAACACAGTCGTGAAGAAGGCACAACAATGCCTCTTCCCTCTCAGGAGGTTGAAAAGATTTGGCATGGGCCCTCAGATCCTCAAAAAGGTTCTACAGCTGCACCATTGAGATCATCTTGACTGTCTGCATCACTGCTTGGTATGGCAACTGCTTGTCACCCAACCACAAAGCGATACAGAGGGTAGTGCATATGGCCCAGTACATTACTGGGGCTGAGCTCCCTGCCATCCAGGCCTTCTATACCAGGTGGTGTCAGAAGGCGGTGCTAAAAATTGCCAAAACCTCCAGCCCTCCAAGTCAGACTGCTCTCTCTGCTACTGCATGGCAAGCAGTACGTCTGGAACCAACAGGACCCTGAACAGCTTTTACCTCGACGCCATAACACTGCTAAATAGTGAGTTAAATAGTTAACCAATAGCAAACTCTTGACTCATCACATACGCTGCTGCTACCGTTTATCTACCCTCTTGCCTAGTCACTTTATCCCTACCTATATGTACATATCTACCTCGTGCCCCTTCACATCGACTCAGCTATATACACACACATGGTACCAGTACTGAGTTATCTTTACTCATTGTGTAGTTATTCCTCTTTTCTCTTGGCATTGTTGGGAAGGGCCTGTAAGTAAGCATTTCCCTGTTAATCTACACCTGTTTACAAAGCATGTGGCAAATAAAATGTTATTTGACGTTGACGGGTGGGGTGTTCACCAACAAAACCTATGCATACGCAACCACAAGTCTAAAAACAAAACAGGGTTGGTTCACACTCAAAAGGACTATAGACAACAGTGACCGACCGGCTCGATCTTATGTAGAAACATTTAATAAATGGATAAAAGTAGAGACTCGGATATACAATTTATCATACACTATAGTTGAGGAACAACGGTAACGTAATTCTGCTTTGAAAGTTGATCAACTTATAACCCCATTTTTGAGAAGTGCCCTTGAACTTTTTGGTACACCTACTTGGGAGCGTTTCTTTGTGCACACCCTCTTAAGCCCCCACACATCTCTTTAAGGATTCACATGGAAGGCCATGTGCTAAACAGAACACGGTAGTGTACTAAACAACCAAAGATTAAGACTTAAGGCTGGTTTATACTACGTCTATCGACATGTCCCTGCAACAACTGTCTACAGACGACATGAACATTGTCGTTATGAAAAAGTATGAATACAAAAAACGACAGGCTGCATGACATTAGCAGCCTGGTGGTCCAAACTAGCATAACTGGTATATTTTAAAAAACAATAAAAATGAAAATTGTATTTATTTTTATTTCACCTTTATTTAACCAGGTAGGATAGTTGAGAACAAGTTCTCATTTGCAACTGTGACCTGGCCAAGATAAAGCATAGCAATTCCACACATACAACACAGAGTTACACATGGAATAAACAAAACATACAGTCAATAATACAGTAGAAAAATAAGTCTATATACAATGTGAGCAAATGAGGTGAGATAAGGGAAGTAAAGGCAAAAAAAAGAAAAAAAGCCATGGTGCCGAAGTAAATACAATATAGCAAGTAAAACACTGGAATGGTAGATTTGCAGTGGAAGAATGTGCAAAGTAGAAATAGAAATAATGGGGTGCAAAGGAGCAAAATAAATAAATACAGTAGGGGAAGAAGTAGTTGTTTGGGCTAAATTATAGATAGGCTATGTACAGGTGCAGTAATCTGTGAGCTGCTCTTACAGCTGGGGCTTAAAGCTAGTGAGGGAGAAGTGTTTCCAGCTTCAGAGATATTTGCAGTTCGTTCCAGTCATTGGCAGCAGACAACTGAAAGGAAAGATGACCAAAGGAGGCATTGGCTTTGGGGGTGACCAGTGAGATATACCTGCTGGAGCGCGTGCTACGAGTGGGTGCTGCTATGGTGACCAGTGAGCTGAGATAAAGCGGGGCGTTACCTAGCAGAGACTTGTAGATAACCTGTAGCCAGTGGGTTTGGCGACGAGTATGAAGCGAGGGCCAACCAACGAGAGCGTACAGGTCGCAATGGTGGGTAGTGTATGGGGCTTTGGGTGACAAAACGGATGGCACTGTGATAGACTGCATCCAGTTTGTTGAGTAGAGTGTTGGAGGCTATTTTATAGATGACATCACCGAAGTCGAGGATCGGTAGGATGGTCAGTTTTACGAGGGTATGTTTGGCAGCATGAGTGAAGGATGCTTTGTTGCGATATAGGAAGCCGATTCTAGATTTAATTTTGGATTGGAGATGCTTAATGTGAGTCTGGAAGGAGAATTTACAGTCTAGCCAGACACCTAGGTATTTGTAGTTGTCCACATATTCTAAGTCAGAGCCGTCCAGAGTAGTGATGCTGGACGGGCGAGCAGTGATCTGTTGATTAGCATGCATTTAGTTTTACTTACGTTTAAGAGCAGTTGGAGGCCACGGAAGGAGAGTTATGGCATTGAAGCTCGTCTGGAGGTTAGTTAACACAGTGTCCAAAGAGGGGCCAGAAGTATACAGAATGGTGTCGTCTGCGTAGAGGTGTATCAGAGAATCACCATCAGCAAGAGCAATATCATTGATGTATACAGAGAAGAGAGTCGGCCCGAGGATTGAACCCTGTGGCACCCCCATAGAGACTGCCAGAGGTCCGGACAACAGGCCCTCCGATTTGACACACTGAACTCTGTCTGAGAAGTAGTTGGTGAACCAGGCCAGGCAATCATTTGAGAAACCAAGACTGTCGAGTCTGCCAATAAGAATGCGGTGATTGACAGAGTCGAAAGCCTTGGCCAGGTCAATGAATACGGCTGCGCAGTAATGTCTCTTATCGATGGTGGTTATGATGTCGTTTAGGACCTTGAGCATTGCTGAGGTGCACCCATGACCAGCTCGGAAACCAGATTGCATAGTGGAGAAGGTACGGTGGGATTCAAAATGGTCGGTAATCTGTTAACTTGGATTTCGAAGACCTTAGAAAGACAGGGAAGGATAGATAAGGTCTGTAGCAGTTTGGGTCTAGAGTGTCACCCCCTTTGAAGAGGGGGATGACTGCGGCAGCTTTCCAATCTTTGGGAATCTCAGACGATACGAAAGAGGTTGAACAGGCTAGTAATAGGGGTTGCAACAATTTCGGCAGATAATTTTAGAAAGAGAGGGTCCAGATTGTCTAGCCCGGCTGATTTGTAGGGGTCCAGATTTTGCAGCTCTTTCAGAACATCAGCTATCTGGATTTGGGTGAAGGAGAAATGGTGGGGGCTTTGGCGGGTTGCTGTGGAGGGTGCCGGGCAGTTGACCGGGGTAGGGTAAGCCAGGTGGAAAGCATGGCCAGCCGTAGAGAAATGCTTATTGAAATTCTCAATTATAGTGGATTTGTCGGTGGTGACAGTGTTTCCTAGCCTCAGAGCAGTGGGCAGCTGGGAGGAGGTGCTCTTATTCTCCATGGACTTTACAGTGTCCCAGAACTTTTTGGAGTTAGTACTACAGGATGCAAATTTCTGTTTGAAAAAGCTAGCCTTAGCTTTCCTAACTGCCTGTGTATATTTGTTCCTAACTTCCCTGAAAAGTTGCATATCACGGGGGCTATTCGATGCTAAAGCAGAACACCACAGGATGTTTTTGTGCTGGTCAAGGGCAGACAGTCCTTGGTTCACTCCAGACCTATCTATTCCTAGTTCTAAATGTTTTGAATGGGGCATGCTTATTTAAGATGGTGAGGAAGGCACTTTTAAAGAATAGCTAGGCATCATCTACTGACTGGATGAGGTCAATGTCATTCCAGGATACCCTGGCCAGGTCGATTAGAAAGGCCTGCTCGCAGACGTGTTTTAGGGAGTGTTTGACAGTGATGAGGGGTGGTCGTTTGGTCACAGACCCATTACGGATGCAGGCAATGATCGCTGAGATCTTGATTGAAAACAGCAGAGGTGTATTTGGAGGGCGAGTTAGTTAGGATGACATCTATGAGGGTGCCCGTGTTTACGGATTTGGAGTCGTACCTGGTAGGTTAATTGATCATTTGTGTGATATTGAGGGCATCTAGCTTAGATTGTAGGATGGCCGGGGTGTTAAGCATGTCCCAGTTTAGGTCACCTAGTAGCACGAGCTCAGAAGATAGATGGGGGGGAAATCAATTCACATATGGTATCGAGGGCACAGCTGGGGGCAGAGGGAGGTCTATAGCAAGTGGCAACAGTGACTTACCCATTGTTTCTGTAAAGGTGAATTTTTAGAAGTAGAAGCTCGAATTGTTTGGGTACAGACTTGGATAGTAATACAGAACTCTGCAGGCTATCTTTGCAGTAGATTAGAACTGCCAAAGGGGGCGGTGTTGCATCTTGGCAGAAAATGTTATAGTTTGCGATGGAGATTTCAGGGTTTTTGGTGGTTTTCCTAAGCCAGGATTCAGACACGGCTAAGACATCCAGGTTGGCAGAGTGTGCTAAAGCAGTGAGTAAAACAAACTTAGGGAGGAGGCTTCTAATGTTAACATGCATGAAACCAAGGCTTTTTACGGTTACAGAAGTCAACAAATGAGAGCACCTGGAGAGTGGGAGTGGGGCTAGGCACTGCAGGACCTGGATTAACCTCTACATCAAATTAGTATATGTCAATCTAGCAAACCAGGCAACTAAAAGCAACTTCCTAACCAATGTTTTTGTTAGTTTCTAGCCAGTTCAAATAATGACCATATCATATAGCTAACATCTTAACTTTAGCTAATTTGTATTCGTTATTACAGAGAAATAAACACAACAAAATCCTTATTTACAAGTTAATGGCGAGCTAATTGCAGAAAATAGCTTACAGTTGTGAGTGACAAAATTAAAGCAGAGCATGCTACCATAGTGTCCAAGTTCTAAAATGCTGTCTCATTGACCTAACGTTATATCCTAATTTGACTTGGTGCAGGTCATGTGGTTCTTCACATTACAGTCTAGTAAACACACACTATATTCAATAAAATCTAAGTTTATCTGACACATGCACAGGACACAATGTGTAAACGGTACAGTGAAATGGTTAATTGCATAGTGGAGTCTTGTTTAGACACGTAGCTAGCTAAATAATGAACCAGAATCCCAACTCAGTGTTACTACCCTGCATGAATCTGCAGGTAGCTAAAGCTAACCAACTAGCTAGGTTCAACGTTAGCTATCTAACATTAGGCTATAACTAGCAATGGAAACTGAGATATGATTATGTAGGAATATTATTCATACACGTAACATTAGCTAGCGAGCCAGCCAGCTAATGTTAGCTAGCTAACTAACATCACGCTTTAAATTGGCAAAGAAAGCGACTTTCATAAAATTTGAAACATATAATATCTGAAAAATGTAGCTGGCTAGACTCGCTTACCCGTATACATGGATGAACGCTTCTCCCTCTATGCCATGGTTACCCTTAGTTTGAAGATGTAATCTCCGGAGACAGGTGTTTTACACAACAGCCTTGTGTGTGTTCTTTGACTCCCTCCGCATTAATTGCAATCAAATGCCAGAATTTCCTCCATCTCCTTAGCAATCATACTATGCTTCCCCTGGCATTCCTCCGATTTCAAAACTTGGTCCTCCAGAAATTGGAGCGCATTAGTAACACTTATGCAGTTCTTCGTGATATATATAAAAAAAGTTTTATCTGCGTTACAAAGGATTACCTACACATACTGAGCAGCTCATGTTATTGACAGACGCGTACTACATGGCAGACCAATCCGAACTCATCTCTCGGGATGTCCAGCCCATCCATTATCTCAGCCAATCAAGGCTAGCGGGAAGATTCCTGTCTTTTTTTGTGGCTAAACCAACTAGGCTCGTAAATGTAACAATTTTATTTGAATTTATAGATGGCATACAAGCTTGTTAAGACAAATTAAAGTTCACGTTCTGCAAAAAAACACATTTGATAAAAATGAATGTTTACGTTCAAATGCCTCTCCTGTGAAGTAGTGACGGGCGACATACGCCTAGTTTCCTGAAACGAGCTTGAGTGCCTTCAGAAAGTATTCACACACCTTGACTTTTTCCACATTTTGTTGTGTTACAAAGTGGATCTAAAAAAAAAGTTCAATACACAATCGCTCTGCTATTTCCTGGTTGCTAAAATTCTAAGTTTGCCTAATTTCAGCTTGTGAAAAAAACAAGCACTCAGTGTAGAGAATCGTTGTACCATCTAAACCACTGAAATACATTTTCAATAACCAAAAATATTGTATTTTGAGCTGTTTGATGCTGGTGTACAAAACCGAAAGTAAGACGTAAAAACAAAACTTAAGAACAGGAGGCATAGAAATAGCGCACATAGAACAGATCTACTGCTTCTTAGACTTGCTTTCAATGAGAAAGCAAGATCTATAACTCACATTTCTATTTGGTCAGGTAGCCCAAAGTTACACATTGTAGCTTTGTCAATGACCTGGGATAAAACACTAACAATAATAAAAAATGTTGATGAAAAATTATATCTTGATTAGGTAAGTATTCAACCCACTGAGTCAATACATGTTAGAATCACCTTCGGCAGCAATTACAGCTGTGAGTCTTTTGGGGTAAGTCTCTAAGAGCTTTCCACACCTGGATTGTACAACATTTGCCCATTATTCTTTTAAAAATTCTACAAGCTCTGTCAAATTGGTTGCGGATCATTGCTAGACAACCCTTTAAGTCTTGCCATATATGTTCAAGCAGATGTAAGTCAAAACTTTAACTCGGCCACTCAGGAATATTCACTGTCTTCTTGGTAAGCAACTCCACTGTAGATTTGGCATTGTGTTTTAGGTTATTGTCCTGCTGAAAGGGGAATTCATCTCCCAGTGTCTGGTGGAAAGCAGACAACCAGGTTTTCTAGCATTTTGCCTGTGCTTAGCTCCATTCCGTTTCTTTTTTTAACTTGAAAAACTCCCCAGACCTTAACAATTACAAGCATACCCATAACATGATGCAGCCACCACTATGCTTGAAAATATGGAAAGTGGTACTCAGTAATGTGTTGTATTTGCCTCAAACATTTGTATTCAGGTCAAAATGTTCAGTTCTTTGCCACATTTTTTGCAGTATTAGTTTTGTGACTTGTTGGTGGAAAGCTTCAAGTTCCTTGGAGTACACGTCACAAACTGAAATGGACCACCCACATAGACAGTGTGGTGAAGGCACAACAGAGCCTCTTCAACCTCAGGAGGCTGAATAAATTTAGCTTGGCAAATTTGGCTTTTACAGATACACAATTGAGAGCATCCTTTCGGGCTGTATCACCGCCTGGTACGGCAACTGCACCGCCCGCAACCGCAAGGCTCTCTAGAGGGTGGTGCGATCTGCCCAATGCATTACCGGGGGCAAACTACCCACCCTCCAGGACACCTACAGTACCCGATGTCACAGGAAGGCCAAAAAGATCATCAAGGACATCAACCACCTGAGCCACTGCCTGTTCACCCCGCTATCATCCAGAAGGCGAGGTCAGTACAGGTGCATCAAAGCCAGGATCGAGAGATAGAAGCTGTTTTTCAATCTAAAGGCAATCAGACTGTTAAACAGCCATCACTAGCACATTTGAGGCTTCTGCCTATAAAACAGACTAGAAATCACTGGCTACATTAAGAAATTAAACACTAGTCACTTTACTAATGTTTACATATCTTGCATTACTCATCTCATATGTATATACACTGTACTCCATACTACTCTACTGTATCTTAGTCCATGCCGCTCTGACGTCGCTCGTCCATATATGTATATATTCTTAATTCCATTCCTTAGATTTGTGTGTATATGTGTGAAATTGTTAGATATTACTGCACTGTCGGCGCTAGAAGCCCAGCATTTCGCTACACCTGCATTAGCATCTGCTAAACACGTATGTGACCAATACAATTTGATTTGCAAACAGGATGCATGTTTTGGAATATTTTTATTCTGTACAGGCTTCCTTCTTTTCACTGTTTTATTTAGGTTAGTATTGTGGAGTAACTACAACATTGTTGATCCATCCTGAATTTTCACCCATCACAGCCATTAAACTCCACCTATTTTAAAGTCACCATTGGCTCATGTTGAAATCCAATAAAAAAAATGATTTAGGTACAACATTTGAAAAAAGTCAAGGTGTGAATACTTTCCGAAACCCTATATTTCATCTGCAAAATGTTTATTAGAAATATGCATACATTTGCCCAATAAGCATTTGTTCCCTTTCAAATACATTGTTACAGTTGTTGATTACCCTAGCCATGTTAGCATAGGCGTGACAAGTCAAAACAAGAGATGGCATCAAGAACAAAATACAACTAGCTGAAACAAGCCATCTATGATTCACCACACAGCAGCTTCTAGTCATTGTTGCTAAACATCTGACCGATCATGATGGAAACACAGCCTTTTACCTATGAGTTAACGCCCACATTTTTGTTGTGACATCGTCAACCCACAAGCATGATCATCACCACCAAAGACACCAACATTACCTTGAAGCCATTCTGCTCAGCAAACGCAGTGATTGTCTCTCTCCTCTCTCTAGTGGTGTTAGTCGCATCAAACACCTGGAGAAAGAACAGAACACACACCATCACTCACAGTTCACAGACTGAGAACCTGCACTGTAATCCATATTCAAATACGCAGAGCGATGTCAAAGAACTTCATGACGGGATATCCCATCCCAATGTTAATGTGCACATAATCTGGCTACATTGGAGATTTTCAAATGTCATATTTTTCTTCAAAAAGTGATTGTACGCACAGCAACTTGGCCTCCATCAGCGAGGTACTGTCTGACATCATTCAGTGCTGCTGACGCACACTGCCTGCAAAGGAGAGTGGGGAAACTGAGTCAGAGGCGGCAGTGACAAGAGCCACTAATGGGTTAGCAAAGACAACTCACAGACGCTGGTTAAAAACAGGTACATAACAATATAATATCATGATATTGTTAGGCAATTTGGGGCATTCAAGGACAAGAGGATCTGATCAGTGTTTCCACAGCGGAGGATCAAAGCACTGAAAATGTTTCTTACTGTCTGATTTTCAGGCCCTCCTCATTGTCTGGACGGAAGAACTCAAAGGACTTGTAGATCTTCAGACACTCACGACGGTACTGCCCAACATTGAATTCTAAATGGGGGAAAGAAAGAGATAGTTGCATGCTTTACTATTCTAGATACTATTTACTGTTCAGGGGCATTCTTACAAGTCAGTGTGTGTGTGGATTGGATTACGGAAATGTAATTTCAGGTATAAGGGCTGAAAGTTGGTACCTTTGGTTGGCACGCCGATCCAGTTGAGATAGCGGGTGAGCTTCTTGGAGATGTAGGTCTTTCCTCTGGCTGGGAGGCCCACCGTCACTATCAGGGTGGGACAGTTGGTCATACATACTGCACATGGAAGAGAGGAGACAGGAAAGAATACAATTATTTTACAGGTTATTATAATTATTCTACTTGGACAGAGACTGCCACTGAAACATAAGCATGAACAAACAGTGCAGGCTGTGGCAGGGAAGGGCTTCGATTACTTTTTTCCTAAATACTTTTAGGACCATTTGGTGTACCTGGGCAATTCCACTAAAACAGAGTGACACTAGGCAGGTGTCCACTGAACAAGCTTTATTCTACAAAAGCAATGTGGCAAAATAAAATCTTAGCGACACGTGTAACCGAAACGGCAGATATTGGAGACATTTTCTAAAGATCCACATTTTAATTCAACTGACAGGTGGATTTATCTTTATTGCGACAAATGATGCCGAAATTGTTTTTCGAATAAATTATGATTTCCAAATAACTTTGAAGGTACGCGTGCGCATGATATCATATAGCCTAACTATAAAGCTCTATACCACATTTTTTTCAACTAGATTTTTTTTATTTGCAAGACAAGAATTGTCTTGACTTTCAAGAATGCCTGGATTGTTCCGCCTTGCTTTTCTGTTTGGCTGAATGCAAAAGTTTCACCATCCCCAATTATTTCATATCTACAGGCGCGCAAGTCACACCATGGCACGGATTGTTGCGATATGTTGGCACATGAGAAGTATTAGGATATGGCAAATAGTAAATTATTGCATTCTATCCATGCTGGCTTTTGTGGGCTACATGAAACAGATAGCTAGGAGGTCATAGACTCTCGCCAA
This sequence comes from Salvelinus namaycush, assembly GCF_016432855.1. NCBI lineage: Eukaryota > Metazoa > Chordata > Actinopteri > Salmoniformes > Salmonidae > Salvelinus > Salvelinus namaycush. The sequence continues at coordinate 16,600,400 of NC_052326.1, read as the reverse complement.
TTTATTATAAGCAATTTTCCCAAATGGTTAATGGAAACACTTCAACCACTTGATTTTTATTCAACACTAGGTTTTAGTGGAAGTTTTATTTTACTTGCTGTTTTTATTGACAGTGTAATGGAAATGCAGCATAGCTGGCAATTTTCACATTTATTTTCTGTGTGACCTTTCTAAATAGACTAAAATCACTTGACAAGTTAATGGAAACATAGCTAGTGTCCTGAAAGTGAACTAGTCTGATTAAATCAGGCTGTAAAACTATTAAATCGGTAGGCTATATACAGCCTGAAACATGTGGCAAAATTTTCCTTACAAGCCAGAATGTTGAATAAAATGAAATTTGAACATACTCTATCGGTTGTCTGTGCGGCTTGTCCTTCAGCTGCTTACAATGAGACAATATCCACAGGAAATTACTGCTTACCAACTTTTTAGAGAGCTGGTAGGTACAGTATATGGTTCAGTACCAAGGTAAAGTTCTATATTTCAGTTCTCTTGTCAATAGCTATTGAACCAATCATGCCATGACAATAAAACATATCTATTCTGAATCAGGGGAGGATGGAGAACAATCCACACTTTTTGGGGGGGGGGGGGGGGGTTCAAATCTTCAAACAAAACAAGTGGATTGTTCTCCATCCTCCCGATTCAGAATATATAATTGTCATTGTAATGGCATGCTTGGTTCAATAGCCTAGCTATTCACGAGATAATACTATCCAGAATAAAATAAACTGACTTTACCTTGGTGCCTAACCAAACCAGTGGATATTTTGTCTCAAATTTCGAGCAGCTTAAGGACAATCCGGTAGAGTAAATTCAAATGTATTTTTAGTCAACATTCTGGGTTGTAAGGAACATTCACACACAAATGCTTCAGGCTGTATTTAATTGTGTATTACAGCATGATTAATCAGACAACAAGTGACCTAGTTTGCCACTAAATGCCTCTTTCAAAACAACTGGGAACTTGGAAATCTCCGACTTCAGTACGTTTAAAACAACTGGGAACTTGGGAAAAAAGTTTCCCCCCCCCAGGTTCCCAGTTGTCTTGAAATAACCATACTTGTTCAAACCCTCGGGTTGATGTTGTGGGATCTGTTTCTTTTACAAGTTGGGAGAAATCTGGATTACAGTATTTTAGTTAAATTGAGAAGCAAAGAACGATGCTCTGGTCTGGAAAGGGGAGCCAGTATGTTATTTTATAGCTCTATGGTCCAAGGGGCTGTCAGAACAGAGTCAGTAGGGTCATGGAACTTAACATAATTCACCTAACCTGTTACGTTAATTCTCATAACTTCCTGCGTAAATTCTCCTAACCTGCTACGAAAAGTAAAATGACCTTAATTTGACAAAAACCGAATACCTTCTAGCCATGACCAGTCAGTAATCAGACGCAGGCATCAACGATCATCAATAATCGATTGCCTAGACTTAAGGTCACGCCATAAATACATTTTCTCCACATCTTTCAGAAAGCACGGAAGTTGATTACGACACAATGACATAAGAGGATTTAGCTAGCGATTAATAACATGCAATTTCACAATATACACTGCTCGAATATTAGAATGCGCGAGTCAACCGGCTTGCTGTCTAAACACGTCGGTAATCGTTATACGCACCCATTCTTTGACAAATGCGTTTATCAGGAAGGCCATTTTTACAAGGCAACGGCATCCAGATTTTCTTCAGCGGGTTTTGAGTTAGTTCCCGCGGCGTCGCAGAGTTTGATGGTCTTGCTTCCATTCTGACTTCCACGGAGGACATGGTGGCCTCTGCTACTGTGGCGCGGAGCCTTTTCTTCTATTGGAGCGTTTCAGGAGATCTGTCTCGCATCAGTGCTGTTTGATGAGGTCTGCTGGTGGTAGTACTAATGGACTGAGGAACCATTATGGTATGTGCCTACCATAATCTCTCAAAAATACGCGCATATATTTGCTCTGAAATAATGAAGTAACGCTGTTGCAGTAAGCATCCGAGTTGCCATTTACAAAATGAAATTACAATTTCCTACTTCCAAGTTTATACTGGGATTAATGGCGCACTACTCGACGTCATTATTCCCCTATGCATCGATGGTATTATTGTATCAAGCTACAAGCACGGACAATTAATAATTAATTGAGCCTGTAAAAACAACCTATCCATGTAGGCCTATGTTTATAAATATATTTTTGTTGTTGTTGATAAACTGATATGTAGTTATTACGGTAAACAGAATACAACGTAACGCGACCTTAAATACCCCAACCCTCTCCTCGGGGACCACCAGACGTTTCACATTTACATGCACACCAATATCCCATTATTATTCGGACTACTCAAGTATTCCGTTTTTGAGTTGACGCATAAAACATAATATCCCGTTTAGAGTAACCCATCATTGTCATCAACCCCTTGACTAATTGAATCAGGTGTGCCAGTTTAGCACGAAAACAAAACGGTGCAACGTCGTGGTCCCCACGGAGAACTGAGCTTCAGGTTGGATATTCGACGGATATTCGCCTGTAGTTTTCCTTACATCCGCCAACAGCAGTCAGGGACCGTCAACATAGTGACAAATCAAATTTTTCAAATGTCAATAGCTCTTTAAATCATGACTCCTACAACTTTCAAAACTGGTTGTAGCTAACCCAATGGCATAAACACACATTGCACACTTTTTTTGTCTATTTACATCTCGCACTATTTTAAATTATTTACATTTTTGAATTTCAATAGCTCTTTGGTCATATGACCTATTGACTTCAAACAAGGTTCAGAATGTCCTGACTACCCTTATATAGTCAGTGGACTATAGTTATTCCATTGTACTGGATCTAATACATATTAGCATTTTACATTCATAAGTGTAATCATTTTTTATGACATACTGTGAAAAACTCTTGGCTGCTGGCTCTGTCACTTTCAGACATGCGCAGAGCAGACTGAAAGGGGAAGGGTAGCTCTTGACTTGAACCACAGGGGTTCTCTGTAAAGAGAGAGTAATCCAAAAGGCAGACACACCCCTTGACTTTCAACTGGCACCCTTGACCTGTATGTATTCTCTCCTGATTGGTCTCCATGGTGCTTAGTCAATGGGAACTCTGTTGCCTGCCCCATCATAAAGTTTACACAGTCTGACTAAAGTGCCAAAAGTATGAGGAGAGACATCCTCCTTTGTATTTATGGGAACACATATTTTATATAACAAACACTCTACATGTATTCACTCTGTGATAGGGTTGGATCCTATATGCTACTTGTATTATTCTCCTGTAAATTGTTCAGTGCCTATAATTTAGGCTGTGTGTAGACTGGGCATAAAAGTAAATTACCTCTACTAGATTATAGTGATAAGGAAATCAGCATACAGTTTTGGCCTATATATTCATTTGCCTATAACTAATCAGAATTCCATTAGGTTTATATATAAAAAAAGAGAATACTTCAAAATGAGAAGATCCTGCCATGGAAAAGATGACTGGGTGGACAAAGTGGAAAGGAGGGGAAATAACTCACACCGTGCAGCAGGACACCTTCAGCTGCAGGGTCTTTGTAATGCAGGTTTGATAGTTATATTTTCAATAATGAATGGTTAGCTGTTGTGACAATTTGGTCAAAAACAATTTTATTTTTTGGTGTAGATGGCCAAGGAAGTTGCACAGAACTTCAACATCCCCTCCCAATGTTTTTTTATTTCACCTTTATTTAACCAGGTAGGCTAGTTGAGAACAAGTTCTCATTTGCAACTGCGACCTGGCCAAGATAAATCAAAGCAGTTCGACACATACAACACAGAGTTACACATGAAAAAAAAAAAAAAGTCAATAACACAGTAGAAAAAGTCTATATACAGTATGTGCAAATGAGGTAGGATAAGGGAGGTAAGGCAATAAATAGGCCATGGCGGCGAAGTAATTACAATTAAACACTGGAATGGTAGATGTGCAGAATATGAATGTGCAAGTAGAGATACTGGGGTACAAAGGAGCAAGATAAATAAATAAAGTATGGGGATGAGGTAGTTGGATGGGCTATTTACAGATGGGCTATGTACAGGTGCAGTGATCGGTGTGCTGCTCTGACAGCTGGTGCTTAAAACTAGTGAGGGAGATATGCGTCTCCAGCTTCAGTGATTTTTGCAGTTCGTTCCAGTCATTGGCAGCAGAGAACTGGAAGGAAAGGCAGCCAAAGGAAGAAATAGCTTTGGGGGTGACCAGTGAGATAGATATACCTGCTGGAGCGTGTGCTACGGGTGGGTGCTGCTATGGTGACCAGTGAGCTGAGATAAGGCGGGGCATTACCTAGCAGAGACTTGATGATGACCTGGAGCCAGTAGGTTTGGCAACGAGTACGAAGCGAGGGCCAGCCAACGAGAGCGTACAGGTCGCAGTGGTGGTAGTATATGGGGCTTTGGTGACAAAACGGATGGCACTGATAGACTGCATCCAATTTGTTGAGTAGAGTGTTGGAGGCTATTTTGTAAATGACATCGCCGAAGGATGGTCAGTTTTACGAGGGTATGTTTGGCAGTGTGAGTGAAGGATGCTTTGGTGCGAAATAGGAAGCCGATTCTAGATTTAATTTTGGATTGGAGATGTTTAATGTGAGTCTGGAAGGAGAGTTTAGTCTAACCAGACACCTAGGTATTTGTAGTTGTCCACATATTCTAAGTCAGAACCATCCAGAGTAGTGATGCTGGATGTGCAGGCAGTAAAATCAGTTGAAGAGCATGCATTTAGTTTTACTTGCATTTAAGAGCAGTTGGAGGCTACAGAAGGAGAGTTGTATGGCATTGAAGCGCGTCTGGAGGTTAGTTAACACAGTGTCCAAAGAAGGGCCAGAGGTATACAGAATGGTGTTGTCTGCATAGAGGTGGATCAGAGAATCACCAGCAGCAAGAGCGACATCATTGATGTATACAGAGAAGAGAGTCGGCCCGAGAATTGAACCCTGTGTCACCCCCATAGAGACTGCCAGAGGTCCGGACAACAGGCCCTCCGATTTGACACACTGAACTCTGTCTGAGAAGTAGTTGGTGAACCAGTCGAGGCAATCATTGAGAAACTTTGAAATTGATATAGAACCTTCACAAAAACACATGGAGCAACTGCAAAAAGAAATGGCTGAGGATATACAAAAAAATTCTGGTATGTAATGACATTTAATTCAAAGTAAATGTAAATTCTTTATGTTTATGTAGTTGTGTAGGACAGCCATATGTTCAGTTCATACCTATGATCTCAGAGTTCAACAAAGCCAACAACTGCTTCATGTGTGCCACTGATAAAGAACCTGGATGTGGCCCAAAGACTGACTGGGTTAGTAACTTTATTTAACATGTTTATAATCTTTTACAACAGTGACGGCATGTAAGACAATTTATGATATAACACAAAGGATGGCCAATTCGTCATACTGCATTGATATTATTTATAACGTGTTTTGTTTTCAGTTGAATATTTTGCATGCCAACGGTGTGCTGTGCCTAGGAATGAAGACAAGAGTTCAGAGTGAAGAACACAAACTGGAAGTGCGGTCTTTGTTGAAAATGTATGCTATACCCCATCCACACTGAAGAGGCTCTGAAATGTACATCAACCAGGGATAAGGAGAAAGTGAACACTGAAATGTTTTGTACTTATTTTAAGTAAAGTGTCTGTTGACATGTTGGAAAAGATTAAAAGTCTACAATTTCTGTATAATTTGTCAATATTCCATTTTTATTCATTGATTTTCTGGCCACCATTACTGTGGTTACATGTATTGACCAGCAAACCCACCTCACTCTCCATCCCTGCTTTGGACAATTAATAAAACATGACTCTTGTACTTCTCCTTTATGGTTGATATTAACGATGAAAGGAGATATTATCTGTCTCTCTCCTATTGTGTACCACTTAAATATTATGCCAAAATAAAAATATGTACTCAGAACTACCAATTATTATAGATAACCCTTTCCTTTAATATTTAGACACTGGACTGAACCCCCTAATTGTCAAACAAATATTAATGTACAACAATATAGAAGATACATGACTAGAGGTTATGCAATATGGGTGTATATCCACTGCACGCTTCTTAGGTGTGTAATTTACATGACTAAGGAGCTATTGAAATGGAAAACTATGAAAAATGTACGTTACACTGCGTGATTTTACAGTACACAAGAGTGTGCAATATATAAGGCTAGTCTGGACATTCTGAAGTTTGTTTGAGTCCAGTAGGTCACATGACCAAGGAGCTATTGAAGTTTTAAATTCTGAAAAATTCATGTAAAATCGAGTGAGATGAAAATGGACAAACTAAAGTGTGTGCAATATATAAGGGTAGTCAGTGTACATTCTGAACCTTGTTTGAGTCAAGTAGGTCACATGACCAACGAGCTATTGAAATTAAAATGTAAAAAAGTTTGTACTTTGTTTACGCTCCCTAACTAATTCAACTAGGAATACAAAACGCAGCTCACATTTCCACATGTTTATTAGCTTTGGAAAGCGAATTAATGTCCAAATCCTGAAAATAAGACATGTGCAATGTTGTGCACAATTTTTCCAACATCATGACACTTATTTGGAGTCTGTGGCGCAAGCGGTTTGAAAGCGTGAATACCCAACTTGAAACTGTCTTTACCTCGGTCTGCAGAGGGGTTGAAGCAGGTGTGTAGTGCTACGGCAAAAATGTGCACCCCTTTGTTCCCCAAGACTAGGATTAAGAAACACAGATAGAATCCATGGATTCTATTTGGGTGGTCTATGAGATTGTCTGTAGTAGCCTACAGTCTCAGTAAAGAAAGGTTGAGATGCCACCAAGATATAGCTATGTATTTTGGAGCGCTTGTATATCTTGGTGGCATCTCAACCTTTCTTTACTGTGTCTGTAGTAGCCTACACCCTAATAGCTATGTATTTTGGAGCGCTTGTATTAGGGTGTAGGCTACTACAGACACAGTAAAGAAAGGTTGAGATGCCACCAAGATATACAAGCGCTCCAAAATACATAGCTATTAGGGTGCAAAACAAATTTGGGGGCACTATGTTGGTCAGAAAGAGATATAAAAACACTTAGATTTTTTCCCAAAACACTGTTCAAATCACAATGGAGAGAATTATTAATACGCTGATATGTAAATGCCAAAATTAAATTGTAATGCTTGCATGACCTCAGGATACCAACAGATTCAGTGTTTGTGAAGAACTTTGATCTCAGGTCCAAACAAAAAGGGTGGACCCAAAGATTAGTATACCCTTTCATCTGTGGCACCCCTCTACAATACAGGTAGTGTTTTTTATGTTCATAAGATGGCAGCATTGGGCTAGGTAGGCTTAAGCCTTTGAAGCATTAATAATACATTAAACTGGATGGTGGATCAGAAAACTTGGTGATAATAATACACAACAACCGATGCATGCACAATGTTCAGAAGTGGACACATAGTGGATACACCTCATAGTGATTATAATTGGCACCTAAGGGTCATAACGGTGATGAATATGATTGAGGTAGGCAGTGCCACAACAGCAAACCGCAAGATCAAGCAACTTCTCTAAAAGTTCACACTTCTTCAATTTCAAAAATGTAATGTTCCTTTTCCATTTAAACCAGCTCATGTTGCATTTTCTGACCACATTATTCTCTGATATTGCAATGACCTTGTCTTGTGCCATGGTAACCATGTTTACAAATGCCATTGCAACCCCTTGGAAGAACACCAGTGTTGGTTTAAAAAAAAAAAATGTAATAGCACAACTGACCACGGAGTTAAACGTTTTGGAGCGATGGCTGCTGTAAACATATTACTTACTGTGATACAAGCCACATTGAATTTGGCTGTAAATAACAATTTACATTAGCCAATTATATATTTCTAAGTCTAAGATAAATCTATTTTGAGCAAAGCAAGTTGTTGCTCCTTTTAGGTGAACACATTCACTCAAATGTTGTGTCTAAGCATTACAGGCATCTTCTCTCAAATGCCCTGCCTAACTGGCTGTGATAGGTACAGTATAAGTTTATAATACATGCCTTCTGATTATGCAATAGACCTTGGTTAGTGGGAAGGAAGAGGAAGCATTTCAGACTTCAAAAGAATGACTGTCATAAAAAAAACAAGACTACGGCATCCATGTAAACAACTAACTTGCCATGTCAAAGCATGAGACAGGTTGCTATGCAGACTGTCCACTATGACAACAAATAAACACAGTAAATACTGTGGAGGTTTTTCCATGGCCTTCCTATGGATACTGCATGCGCCTTACACACACTAAATGCAGCTTTGCTACCATTGTTGAGCAAATGACATTCAAACCTGCCCCTGAAAGACTTTTGACATTTTAGAATGATTATGTGTGCATGCTGTAGTTGTATTCACATTATCTAACCAGTCCAACCTGATATACATCTTATTTGTCAGCATCAATCTGGTTTGGAACAGGTTTAGACTTCCAACAGTAAGTTTAGCCACTATGTAAACTCCTTGATTTCTCAACCTGCCAGGTAGGCTTCCTGGCAAGCCCACCTGTCATTCATAATCAGAGTCAAACCATTGGCTTAGCAGTGCCCTATGAGAAACTGAAGCAGTGAAAACACAAGTCATACCAAGTTGACAGTCTTTCATTTGGTGCAGTTGTAACTCCACAGTGAGGCAGTTTTCCAGGACCTTCTACACTACATTGTCTCATGAACAGAAAGTGGGTCTAACACAACACTTCCCACATCTCAGCTGTGATACACACTGAGTATACCAAACATTAGGAACATCTTCCTAATATTGAGTAACAACCCCCATGGAAAACCCCAGTAGCATTGCAGTTCTTGACACAAACCAGTGCACCTGGCACCTACCCTGTTCAAAGGTACTTACATATTTTGTCTAGCCCATTCACCCTCTGAATAGCACACATACACAATCCATGGCTTAATAGTCTCAAGGTTTAACAATCCTTCTTTAATCTGTGTCCTCTCCGTCATCTCCACGGATTGAAGTGGAATTAACAGGTGGCGTATATCAGGGATCATAGCTTTCACCTGGTCAGTCAATGTCATGGAAAGAGCAGGTGTCCTTAATGTTTTGTACACTCAGTGTAGAAGCCACATGACTAATAACATGGGGAAACTCACTAGCCTACAAATGCCAATGGGTATCAGTATCCTAGCATGTCTATCGTTGCCATAGAATATATTGATCATAGCCGTTCCTCAAAATTCAGTTTACATTAGTTTTCATGAAACAGATTCCAAAGTGTGTGGTTAAAATGTATAAACTATTTAGCATAAATTCAGCACTGTCAATTCAAATCGGCCACAATAACCTCATGCATGATATTACATTATACCTTTCCTCAGGGAACCACCAGTAGCCTAATCCTGTTAGCCCCAGATAGGCTATAGAAATGAATTGTCAAGCTTTGACCATATATTGCAAGCTACATTTACACTGCATCCTATGAACCTACCGCTTTTTGTGTTGAATGCATGGACTTGTAGGCTACGCATCTGTTGTAGGTCAGCTTCGAATTAAATAGCTGCTTATGGGCAATAAATAACATTTGTCAGTGTGGTAATCTCACGTGGATGTCAGTCTTCAAAACAGATAGATTGTATCATCGTCACTCTAAGGTATTTCTTCAGCGTCAAAACAACACACCGCCTGTGACATCTGCACTTGTTTACGTCTTCCGCAGAGCCGATACTTCGTTATTCACAGCCCAGTTTTGGTCGAACGGATGCATTCGTATTTTGAACGTTAATATCTAAAGTCCAAATTCCTTACCCGTCTGATCCAGATTCTGCGTGCTTTTGGAACGACTGCAGCCTCTCATCATCCGTGTTTAGTTCTGATGTAGTCTACGTTGAAGCTCAGAGGTTGGTTGTGGTGTGTGTGCGTCTGATGAGTGCGGGGCATTCACACTGAATGAATCATGGTGCAGCCAGTTGAGGTCTAGAGCTGTGTGATGAAATTGCTGAGATGCATGTTGACTATTTATGCACACACCCACTTCTGCTGAATTACTTCTGGGTGATTGCGATACCTCTGTAAGAGGCTCAGGCTGACTATTCAGTTTCTCAAGAAAGATAACTAACATGTTGATACTTATTTTTCACTATTGTGTTTCATTTTAGGCCACGATTTCAAATGAGATCACAGACAGTCAGGTATGAGTCTAAGACAGGTCACTCATGCTGTGTAGCCTACTCAACATACACTACATGACCAGAGGGTATGTGGACACCTGCTTGCCGAACATCTCATTCCAAAATCATGGGCGTTAATATGGAGTTGGTCCCCCCTTTGCTGCTATAACAGCCTCCACTTTTCTGGGAAGGCTTTTCACTAGATGTTGGAACAGTGCTGCAGGGACTTGCTTCCATTCAGCCACAAGAGCATTAGTGAGATCGGGCACTGATGTTGGGCGATTAGGCCTGGCTCGCAATCGGCTTTCCAATTCATCCCAAAGGTGTTCGATGGGGTTGAGGTCAGGGCTCTGTGCAGGCAGTCAAGTTCTTCCACACTTATCTCGACAAACCATTTCGGTATAGAACTCGCTTTGTGAACGGGGCCAATGTCATGCTGAAACAGGAAAGGACCTTCCCCAAACTGTTGCCACAAAGTTAGAAGCACAAAATCGTCTAGAATGCCATTGTATGCTGTAGCGTTAAGACTTCCCTTCACTGGAACTAAGGGACCTAACCCAAACCAGGAAAAATAGCCCCAGACCATTATTCTTTCTCCACCAAACTTTACAGTTGGCACTATGCATTGGGGCAGGTAGCGTTCTCCTGGCATCCACCAAAACCAGATTCATCAGTCGGACTGCCAGATGGTGAAGCGTGATTCATCACTCCAGATTACGCATTTCCACTGCTCCAGAGTCCAATGGCGGTGAGCTTTACAGCACTCCAGCCGATGGTTGGCATTGCGCATGGTAATCTTAGGCTTGTGTTCGGCTGCTCGGCCATTGAAACCCATTTCATGAAGCACCTGATGAACATTTCTTTCAGAGGCAGTTTGTAACTCGTAGTGAGTGTTGCAACCAAGGACCGACGATTTTTACGTGCTACGTGCTTCAGCACTCGGCAGTCCCATTCTGTGAGCTTGTGTGGCCTACCACTTCGCGGCTGAGCCGTTGTTGCTCCTAGACATTTCCACTTCACAATAACAGCACTTACAGTTGACTGGAGCAGCTATAGCACGGCAGAAATTTCACAAACTGACTTGTTGGAAAAGTGGCATCCTATGACGGTGCCAAGTTGAAATTCACTGAAATTCTACTGCCAATATTTGTCTATGGAGATGGCATGGCTGTGTACTCAAGTTTATACACCTGTCGGTAACGGGTGTGGCTTAAATAACCAAATCCACTCATTTTAAACGGAGTCCACATACTTCTGTATATATTGTGTACATGTTGCAGACTATATATAGACTGAGATGTAGGCTAAGGACTTCAAGGGAGTCCAAGAACACATTTATTGAAGTTTCCCCTGGGAGATTTTGTTTACCATAGTGGGAATTTGAATTAAAATATTTTCAGTGCAATAAAACTGAAAGTTGAACTGCTGTAAACCTAATCTGAACTGCTTTGTGATTTACATGGCCCACTGATTTAGTAGCGACCCTAACTGAGCTATATGGGTTAAGTGGACACACACACACACACACACACACACACACACACACACACACACACACACACACACACACACACACACACACACACACACACACACACACACACACACACACACACACACACACACACACACACACACACACACACCTAACAATGTGACCCAGTTGCCCAGCAGAGATAACAGTGCAGCATGTGACCCGTCTATGTGGATTGAAGGCTATTTCAGTTGCTCTAATGATACCCTTATCAGCATTGCCTTGATAATGCAACTAATTGTCAAGCACAGGATGCTGTGTCTTGTCCCTACTCAACAATAATATTGGAGTAAATGCATTGTGACAAATGAAGAGAAAGGGATGAGGGAAATATAAAGACAGTTAAATGAAACCAGTGTTGGGGAGGAAAATGTGATGAGAAAGAGTAAGAGCGAGAGAGACAGAATTGCTGGTGATGTATGTGCAACCTGGACTCAGGGGTAGATGTATAATAGTAAATGTAAATGTGTGACACTCCAAATAGTATCATATGTTAGGCTTGGGGGTTAAGGGTAGGGTTAAGATTAGGGTTAAGGTTAGGAGTTAGGTCTAAGGGTTAAGGTTAGGGTTAGCTAACATGCTAAGTAGTTGCAAAGTAGCTCAAGCGTAGTAAGTAGTTGCAAAGTTGCTAATTAGCTAAAATGCTAAAGCTAGATGTTCACATTATATGCGCACCAACCTTTGGGTTGCTAGACGTTCGCATTGTATGTCCACCCACCCACCCTAATTACATTTTTGCCTTCAGTAACCTGCTGTCTCACCCCATTTAGTCAACTGGTTGATTGTTTGGTCGATAGGCTGTTGGTCGACCAAGATTTTTTTAGTCGAGCAACCGCAAATAAATATATTTGTTATGGCACACGAGACACCCGTATGATTCATGCTGGCCTCAGTGGACTAATCCAATGCGGCGACTGCGGGGATGGCTCACCAGTATCACCAGTAGTACATTTACCATTCTAATCTACAATATTTGTTTGGTTAAGGTAATTTCTGTTAATGCATTCAATGTATTATTATTACAGTCTTTTACAGTTCTCATTGTCGGAGTGGATACGTTGTTTGCGGACCGCACAACATAAGCTACGCTTGTGAGGAACAAGTCTTGGTTTATTTAATTCCATTTACAGAGTTGTCTTTTGTTTGTAACGCTCCTGTCAATGTTGATTAAGGACATGCGCCTGATTATGCACAGAAGTATGCCTAGGCTACCTGGCTTGCACACAAATATAGACCTATAAATGTGCCCATAGGAGGACCTGATAGTATTTCTGATTGTCTTAACTCACCACCACTGTGGAGCATCTCAAAGTAATTTTTTCTTCACCTCAAACAGCAAGTAAACAAAGTCTGTTTTTACATCCGTTGAGAACGACAATAGTTCCTCAATGTAGCCTATTTGTGAAATATTTCCAGCTCTCTTTCAAAAGTTGTGAAATAGGCCTACCTGATTACTTCTTACCCCTTGTGCAAATAGTCTACAGCTGTGTCTGTCCTGAGCTCACTGGTGCAGGAAACTCTGATGGCCCAGAATATTTTATACAATGTTGCAAGTTTGCTAGAGTGAGCTTCAGGCCTAACCAAGTTGTTACAATGTTTCAAGTTCCTTGCAGACAGGCCATGTGTAGCTAATGTGATTTATAGGATATTTATTTTTATCAAGACATTTTCTACATGCAGGATGTAATGTTTTTATTTGTTGGCTTTATGTATGCTATTTTTAGTCTACATAGTTGGCAATGGCAATAGAAGTTACTTTTAGAATTTTGATTAACCGCGTGATAATGATTTTGAGATGCAAAGAGTTTATTATAAATTAAATTAAACTGTTCCACATTTGAAAATCATAACTGGCATGCAGATTGGTAGAAATGGTAAGATAAATTGACACTCCAAATTGAAAAGGTTGCCGACCAGTGGTGTAGACTATTACCGGCAACTTCAGGAGCTAAGGTCATCAGCAAGGGAAAGGATAGGGAACAGTTTTTTTTCTTCAGGTTAGGCTATAAGGCTATGTTGATCTCTGGCTCTCTCTTGAGTCATTTATGTGTCATAATATTGATATTAATCACAGTGTGCTTAAAGCATAAAACAATCTAATTAGCCTATATACAGTATAGGCTAGTTGATTTTATTATAATGCATAGGGTGTGTCTATATACTGTTGTGAAAAATACACCTTTTAAAATTTCGACCAATAGATTGGTCGAAAGAACAGGCGACTCTCGGTCGACCAAGATTATTTTTAGTCGGGGACAGCCCTAGTCTCACGTAACCATACCAAACGTAACATACCATACTAATTTGAGTGCCCCGGATTTACGTTTACTATTTTATGCCTAGTCTATGGCTGGTATGTGAGCACAAGATAGAGGGGTGGATAAATTAGGGATGTCATCATAATGGCAGAGAGGTAAAGAACCCTAGAGTAAAAGGCCGATAGGAAAAGAGTGAGCAAGTTAGAAGAGGAAAGAACAACAGACAGAGAGAGAGAGGAATAAAGATCACTGTGCATGAGAATGGCTTGACTCCTGTTCCTCACCACATTCTTTCCTAAAGACCATAGTGATAAGCATCCCTTTTCCCCCTCATCGGTCCCCCTCTTACTCCGTTCCAGATACTGTATCCCCTCTAACCCCCTCCCAAACTCTAGCCTCTGGCAGCATGTTGTGTCCAGGGCTGGCTAAACACGCTTTGTCCAATCCAATCACTGCTGGAGGCACCACAAATACCATCCATACCAGCCTCCTGCTCTCATGTATCTGCTGCCATGACTGTATGGAGTATGCTAGAGAGTGTTTGTGGGGGAGTTGTGGAGGAGCTGCTTTGAAGTGAAATAACAACTAACAAATGCTTTATAAAAGAGTTTGGTTTAGGGTTAGTAAGGCGAAGTTATTCTGGTCACACACATGCTGTTAAGGAGTTGATAGTCATCATGCCAGTCACCATCTTTTACCCACAACTGTTTTGAAAGAGAAAGTCCCAGGTTTCATCATCCATTGTGACAGAGTACATTTGCAGTAGTGATTATGAAAGACCTCCATGTCACACCTGAGGAGGAAATGACTCTCAGAGAGGAAAAATACATCTTCTCCCCTTTTTTTCTTTAAAAAAAAAGTATTTTAGTTTCATCCAACAAAATGTAAAGGGTAAAACACAGGCTTTGTAGTAGTGCTAAATTAAGTGGCATACTTTCTGTGAACTGTCACTCAAAACCTTTTATCCTTTTATGCCCTAATTCCTCTGGTGTAGAAAGCCATATCTGAGAATCTGTCTGTGAATATATCCATTAGAACAAAACAACAGTTGTGAGGTCATGATCTGTTTGAGCCACATATCAGCATGGCCGATATCCCATATTAACAACAGTAAAGCCCAAAACTATTTTAACAACTAACTTTCCCATTCCATTCCCCAAACACCAGAGGGCAACAACAGTGTGAGCTGGATGTAGGGGAAAGGTGCTTTATTGTGGTATATTCTAAACATACAAGGATGACCTTCCAGAGAAGAACTCTGAGAGTCAAATGGCTATGTTCCAAATAACAGCTCCATTTCTCCTATTTATAACTACCTCACAAAGAATCCTTCTTCATTAAGAATCCTTGTTCACAAGGAACAGTTAGTTATGTCCTTGGTATGATCATTACTCTGGTTTTACAGTTTGGAGACCAATAAAGGACAATGTCTTATTTCTTGGTTGACACCAAGTAGACTATATTCTCTCCATAACCTAAAAATACACATTTGATCAAATCTGTAGACAGTCCCAAGCACCTTTCAGCGACCTTATATGGATGCCTAGTTAAATAAAGGTTCAATTTTAAAAAGTATAAAATTAAACATAACAAAAAAGATAGAGTAGAGAGGCGCCGAACGCTCTAGGCTCTACTGAAGTAGTCCTAAACCCACTAAACCCAAACAAAAACAAAGAAGTCATTTCTCAAGGCTGACACAAGTCAGCTTTCCACATCACAACCTTGAGCCACCATCCGGTTACATAAGGCTGCCCTGATCTCACAAACAGGACAGTGACTGTTGTTCTACAGTATCTATCAGGGTAATATTACCCAGAGATTACCCTGGTCCGCATGAAGGACCTTGATAAAAACAGACATTGTAGTAAAGTGTGCAAGCAAGCCTGTAGAAGTACCCGTTTTAAACTATAATTCCTAGCCAGCATTTAATGACATTCGGTTAGTTGGGAAGAAGACTTATTTGAGGAAACTTGTCAGACAATTGGAGTTGCCTGTGTTGAGTTTGATGCCTTTGAGCCAATTCTGTGTTAATGAGACTGCCATGACTCTGATTTTGTGTACATTAGAATTCATCTATTTTAGTCCTAAGTAATTAACAGGACAAAGTCTTTCAAAGGTTGTTTTAATCCCTGAATAAAGGACTAAGACGTTGTAATAAAACAGCACAGATAACTTATGGGGCATTTCCACCTGAGACTTACCCCACACCAGTGTGTTGCCAGTATTTATGGTCATTTAAGCTCTAGAGTTATTTTTAGGGAACTGTGTTGCCATCAGGAGTGTGACACTAAAGACTTGGAGCAAGCAGAATCAAAGTCTGCGTTATCAAGACAGTTGCTTAGTAAGCAGGTGTTAACCATAGAAGGAGTTAACCCATTTATGTAAATGCAGGCTGAAAAGTACCAATGGCCTGACCTTGGCCCCAAGTCAGAGCAGGTCCGCTGAAGCCATGGTCCAGTGAGACACTGGAGCCGGGCCTTGGAAGTAAAAAAGTTTGAGCATGAGGTAAGTTTCTTCCTGAGGTAAGTCTCAGGTAGAAATTCACCACCAGAGTGTGCTGGTTTCAGACAGTCCATGGTTGGTCTGTCTAGTTTCCTCATCATCATTTCCACCATGCACCAAAATGTTGAGAAGGTGTATGATCTGTGATATGCGCAGGCACGCAGTAGGCCCGAGACTCCTGCGCAGTTCCCCAAGGACTGCCACACAGAAGGAATATCAGCCCACAGCGAGAAGCACGAGATTGAACTTCACTCAACTTTCTAGAGCAGTAGTCACCAACCGGTCGATCGCAATCGCATTCCAAGTCGGTCGCCAAACACTTCTGTAAAAAACCCAACGATAAAGCCTTGTGTTCCTATTTGTTTTATTCATCTCGGGCTGTTGGCGCCCAATGCACCCGATTCAGCTACCCTGTGTGGCGGGTAGGCGAACTGTTGCCATTTTGAACTATTTCATTTGTCTGAAGGTACAAACTCCGCCTTCCCGCTGGGCCGGAGAGCAAATCAAGTGCACTATAGGCCTACCACTGGCCAATCAGATGGCTCAGATTACCGTGTCTGCAGTAACGTAGCAGGCATAAAAGAAAGCTACAGCAAAGTTGATACTGTGAGATTTCAAAACGTTTAAAACCATGAGAGAGAGACGAATACAGAAAAGGTATGCTGTTTTTATGAGTGAGTTCATGTTTAAGTTCTTACTCTTTGTATTCAACACTTTTATAAGCCATAAAATGTGCGTTCTTCCTATTTCCACTGAGCGCTACAACAAGCACTGCAGCAGTAATGATTGAGTAGGAAAGTGTATCGATAGGCTTGATGTTACGTTTCTGTGTTTTGGGTTTGTTTGTGTTGTTTTGGGTTTGTTTGTGCATATGTATGTGTGCATGGCTTCCTGGATTCCCCCAAGCAGCTGATTGGTCGGCCCCAGCAGATTGGAGCTCTGATCCCGGCCTCTCATCAGGGGATACAGCGGTCTGCAATTACCGACTCCTGCTGCAGCTTTAAAAGCCAGTGTTCCTTTGTTAGGAGAGAAAGCTTATTGGTTTGTCCTGTGTTTTGTTTTTGGTGTGTAAAATTGTTGTGAAGTATTTTGGAGCCGGTCCTGCAGACATATGTGTATGTCAAAAGGACTGTGTTTTTGATGATTGAAATGGTTCACTTTACATTAGTAATTATTCTGTTTTTGTTCCCAGGGGGGAAGGGGAAGGCACCTTGGGAGCGCTTAGGCAAGAGGTCTGCGGGCATACATATACCCGTAATATGTACTCTGTCTATGCACACTAGGTAAGACCTGGGCGGACCACCCCCTGTATTTTGGTTAGCGCGCCAGGTGGTGTTAAGAATAGATAAGTAGTGGGTGGTGGTAGCTACGGTAGGAGAGGGGACTCTTGCTTTGTTATTATTAGAGGCTTGAGTCTTTTTTAATATAGAGGAATATTTCACTTTCTCTGTTCATAGGAGGAACAACATGAATTTGTACATGAGGCAGAAATAATGCGGTGCGACTCGAGTTTCACCATCAGCTGGAAGACGGTTTCCCTTTTTGGTCAGTGTCAGTGGAGGAAAGGGAGAGCGGAGGGATGTTGAGAGGCGGACCCTCAGTCTGCTGCTCTCTCCCTCCGCTGAGACTGACCATAGATTCAGGCACCATCGACCCAGTAAAATAAAAAGCTAATTATTTAAATGTATTCTCACTCAGCTGTGCCGCATAAGTAATACAACAACTGATCTATTACCGGTGTGATCATATACAGTATCCTACCTCAAATTCCTAAACAACAATGCAAAACATTGGCAGGGCAATTCAAGAAAAGCCTATATGCGATAAATGTATTGGGCCTATAGCTTACTGAACAAACCTCATTGCTACAGTACTGTTTTTAATTGGTTAATGTTGCATAGGCTTATGTTTTTTATGTAAAAAAAAAAAGACTAAGCGATAGATCTCTGCTTGCATTTTGACTCAAAGTGATCTTAACTCAGAACAGGTTGGTGACCACTGTTCTAGAGTTTTCCCTGTTAACACTGTCAATGTTTTGCCTTTACTGTGGCAAATTTGATCGAATCAACGCAATATTAGCCACTTTCAATGCAACATATCAAAACAAAATTAACTTTTTGTCAATAGGGGGTGCTGTTAGCATTTTTTTTTTTTTGACGTTGCCAAATTAAACTGCCTAGTACTCAATTCTTGCTCGTACAATATGCATATTATTGTTATTATTGGATAGAAAACACTCTCTAGTTTCTATAGCCGTTTGAATTATGTCTCTGAGTGGAACAGAACTCATTCTACAGCACTTTTCCTGACAGGGAGTGAGATTTCAGAAATCTTGGCCTCTGGTCCCAGGTCAGTTTTAATGTCCCTGTAAATGCTATGAGGATACAAACACTGCCCACGCCTTCCTCTAGATGTCAGTAAGAGGTGACAATTTGAATGGAGTCGATTGCGCAATCAGGGCCTGTATAAAAGAGCACAAGGCGGAAGTAGCTTTCTTTTCTTCCTGCGCCTGACGCACGATGGACGTCGGGACTGGCCTCCTTCCAAGCTTTGGTTTAGCCACTTATATATCGCAGGTCATGTTTTTACTCGTTATAGGTGTTAAAAACATCATAAGGTAGTTAATTTAAACCGTTTTATAGCAATTTATATCCGTTTAGTGCGATTTTGAGGCATTTCTTTGTGGTGCACTTTGAAGCGCTGGGCACGTTTCCAGTACCGGTCGAACGTTAGTGGCCATTTCGACGGGACAAGAGGACATCTTTCGACCAAAAGACGATTAGACCCGAGAAAGGATACATTGCCCAAGATTCTGATGAAAGATCAGCTCATAGTAAGAACTATTTATGATGATAAATCGTTGTTCTGTTGAAAAATGTTAAACGCATAAATCGCCATTTTTTTTTGTGTAGCTTCGCTTGGCGAACCCTGTATTGCACAGTAAGGATAATTTTAGAAATGTAATTCAGCGATTGCATTAAGAACTAATTTGTCTTTCGATTGCTGTCCACCCTATATTTTTTAGTAAAGTTTATGATTAGTTATGCATTACACTAGATCACTGTCAAAGATGGCGGCCGACGTTTTCGGCCCAGGTTGGCTACTATTCTCATTGTATAACCACGTTTTTTTGTGGCTAAATATGCACATTTTCGAACAAACTCTATATGTATGTTGTAATATGATGTTACAGGAGTGTCATCGGAAGAATTCTGAGAAGGTTAGTGAAAAAATTAATATATTTTGGCGATGATAACGATATCGCTCTCTTTGGCTTGAATCAATGCTCGGGTAACGTTTGCATATGTGGTATGCTAATATAACGATTTATTGTGTTTTCGCTGTAAAACACTTAGAAAATCTGAAATGTTGTCTGAATTCACAAGATCTGTGTCTTTCCATTGCTATGCGCTGTGTATTTTTAAGAAATGTTTTATGATGAGTAAATTGGTAATACACGTTGCTCTCTGTAGTAATTCTAGTCGCTTTGGTGAGATTTGTGATGGTGGCTGCAATGGCAAACTATGATTTATACCTGAAATATGCACATTTTTCTAACAAAACCTATGCTATACAATAAATATGTTATCAGACTGGCATCTGATGAAGTTTTTTCTTGGTTAGTGGCTATTTATATCTTTATTTGGTCGAATTTGTGATAGCACCTGATGGAGTAAGAAACTGATGGAGTTAGAAAAGTGGTGTCTTTTGCTAACGTGGTTAGCTAATAGATTTACATATTTTGTCTTCCCTGTAAAACATTTTAAAAATCTGAAATGGTGGCTTTATTCACAAGATCTGTATCTTTCATTTGGTGTCTTGGACTTGTGATTTAATGATATTTAGATGCTACTATTTAATTGTGACGCTATGCTAGCGATGCTAATCAGTGGGGGGGGGGGGGGGGGGGGGGGGGTGCTCCCGGATCCGGGTTTCTGAGTCGCTAGAAGTTAACTATGCAAGAGATTTTCTTGTAGGCAGAATGCATCGGAGTAGGATTCTATTGCATTGACATGTACCACTCAGCCCTTGCTCTACACAGACCGGTGAGGCTTAACCAATCAGAGCTGCAGTAGGCCTATATGCAAATAGAACATTGCCATATATGGATCTGTGCCATTTACTTTGAACTGGACTGTGTTTACAGCATGAGTGGTTCTGAGCAGATGCCCATGTTTTGAGATCAAAGTGAGAGCTGCATGTAGACACGTGCACATTTTATTAATATCCTTTGCAAGTTAGCTCGATTATTAGCCCAGTTATAGATACTTTGTAGTAAGCCATAGGGGAGTGATTGCTTCCTACAAGAGCACAAATCGTGTACATTTCGAGACATCTTTGAAAAGCGAGTCAGGTAAAGAGCTTTTGTTGTCTTAAAGGAGCAGTGTTGTATTTTGAGACAGGCTTGAATAAGCTAAGTAGCCAATAGGCAGAGGGTAGTATAATTTGTCTGATTCTCTGTAATAATGGTATGGGAATAATAATGCATTTTATTTTGTAAAGTGGTTTCTTGCATCAAACACAACATTTTCAGTCACCTCCTTGTCTGAAGAACAAGTGGATAAACAGGTTAATGTCAAGCCCTGCATGTTTTTTTCAAAAGTCTCATGGAATGTTGGCGTACATTGAACACCACACATTGGCTGCTACTGCAGGCTGAATGATAGAACAGCTATTTCCATGTTAACATGTTATGGGATGCATTTTCTCCATTGTTTTTGATGGTTGGCCACTCTGGTAGGCCTACATTATGATCAAATAGCCACAGTAGATGACTTGGCCACTGTTAAAACTAACTTAAAGCGGGTACAGCCTCAGTGTTCACAGTAAAAGTGCGCTGGAAGTTGCACAGAATTTTCACAATGTTCAAGTTTGTGTTCAGCAGACCTGAAATTTGCTCAGTGCTGAAATTTTTTAGAGGGAACATTGGTTACAACACACGTAAACACACAGGCACACACACAACAAACATACATGAACTTATAAAGAGCAGATTCTGAATGACCTTTCAAAATAACACACACACACTAACACACAATCAAATTAAAAACTGATGGAAGGCCTACAGTATGAAGGCCTGCTGATCTTGGCTGATAAGGGTTTCATACATTGTCATCACTTCATGTGTCCTTCAATTCGACTGCTTGCTGAGAATCTCCAAATCACATTTCCCTGCTGTTTCCTAACAGTACCCCCTCCCTCCTTTATGCCTCCCCTCTTCTCCCTCTGCTGATTTAAGTATGAACACACTCCCCCTGATAAATCTCTTCTGCCCAGACCTCCCACAGCCTTTTTTCCTCCCAGCTGTTCCAGGTGTGTCCTCTGGACTTCCCTTCCTGTTCTGGCTGTGGCTTCCCTCCCACCTCCAGTCTTTCACTGGCTGTTGCAGACGCTGCCTCCCAATTTTCCCCCGGCAGCGGCCTTCTTGCGTCTCTTGTTGAGCAGTGGGTTGCTGGAGGTGTCCAGGTCTTTGATCTTCACCTGGTCGTAGTCCACACGCATGGTGGCCAGAGCACTGGTCATCTCCTCCTACAGCACACAGAGAGGAAAGGGTTAGGGAGAAAAGAGGGTGGGAAATAAAGAAGAGAGAGAAGAAGAATCAAAGTGAGGGCAGGTTTATTTAATGATAGATGGAATAAGGTAGATAGACAGAAGATAAAGCTCTGCTCTGAATATAGCCTACAGCATAATAAATATGAGAGGAGGCAATAAGCCCTCTGTTTCTAAAAATAGCTTCAGACCAGACTGTGATGTTTGCCTCCCCCTTGTGGAAGGTCAACCACTCCAGGGTCATCTGGTCTGGGAGCAATTCCATTTAAATATTTTCACACCACAAAAGCACTGAAATTCCGCTCACATTTTAAGATATCTAAATGGGAAAACGTGTAATTTTCATTGTTTCAACTGTATTTAAAATATTGTCTGGATGTAAAGTCAATGCATTCTATGATTCTGCTGATCCTGGGAAGTTCCTGGATGACCAGAGGGTGTCAGTGTTAGTCTGATTCTGACCTTCACGTCGTCCCACATCTCTCTGTCCTCAGTCAGGACCCGTGTGGTGTGGAGCGGTGTGGAGGGAACAACCATGGACCGCTGCAATGACAAAACACAGACACGATTATATAGTATGCATGCACTGTATATATGCACACACACACACACACACACACACACACACACACACACACACACACACACACACACACACACACACACACACACACACACACACACACACACACACACACACACACACACACACACACACACACACACTCACATTGATCCAGGGGTGGTTCATAAACTGTGTGATGGTCATTCTGTCGTTGGGGTCTGTCTTCAGCAGCTGATGGATCAACTGTTTGGCTGAGAGAAATCAATAAGAGGATCGAGGTCAAAACACACACAGACACACACCAGGCCCCAGCCAAGGCTTTGTTTTGGAATAAGGCGCCAGTTGGTCCACATGAGCAGGAAGCCCTACCAGTGTGAATTGTCTATGTTTGGGTGTGCTTGTGGATGAGTGTTGTGCTATAAAACAAACTATTTAGAAGTTTGCAAAGGTTTGTCTGAATGAAAGGGATTTCTGGGAGTGACAACATCGGAGGGAATGCAGAGCTATACTAACAAATACACAAAAGCCAGGTCTAATAGTCTAGTGCAGGGATCATCAACTAGATTCCCCCGCAGACCAATTTTTTTCTTGAGCGGATGGTAGGGGGGCCGGAACATAATTACAAATAATTTGCAGATTGGGCTTCTTGCGGTCAATTTGCAAACAGATAACATATTTGACTAAAACACCTTGCTTACATTTGTATACAACCACATCTCTCTATTATGTCCGGGAATACATGGGAACAGATTTCCAAAATTAAAATAACTTGCAGCTGATTTTCTGGTATTTTTACCATATTTTATGTCCAACAAGGAAAATGCATAATTTTTTTGATTAGAAAACTTGGGGGGCCAAATAAAAACACCCGCAGGCCACCAATTGGGGAACCTTTGTCTAGTGGAAGGGTGACCCGACCCAGTCTCACCTTCCTCTGACACCTCAGCCCACTCAGGTTTGGGGAACTCGTACTGGCCCATCCTGATCCTCCGTTTCATCCCTGGAGAGATGGCCTGGCCCGTGTTAGAGTAGAACGGTGGGAAACCACACAGCCTAAACAGGAGACAAATGCATAGAGGTTGATAGTTATTAGGTTGCACTGACTATCAAACGATTATATAGTATGCATGCACTGTATACACACACACACACACACACACACACACACACACACACACACACACACACACACACACACACTACTCACACACTACTCACACACACACTACTCACAGGATATACATGATGACGCCCAGAGACCACATGTCACATGACTTGTCATATTTCTCCGGGCCCAAAACCTCAGGAGCTTATAAACAGGAAAACAGACAGATGGAAAATACAATTACTTGTCCAATATTATACGCAGAATATAGTGACATACAGTGCATTCGGAAAGTATTCAGACCCCTTGACTTTTCCCACATTTTGTTACGTTACTGTCACACCCTGATCTGTTTCACCTGTCTTTGTGATTGTCTCCACCCCCTTCCAGGTGTCGACCATCTTCCTCATTATCCCCTGTGTATTTATACTATTCGTTTTATACTATACCACTTATACACAGTTTGTTTTGTTTCGTCAAGCCTACCAGCGTTTTTCTGTCTGTTCCTGTCTCTTGATTGTTCCTGTTTTCTAGTTTTCCCGGTTTTGACTTTTTCTGCCTGCCCTGACCCTGAGCCTGCCTGCCATCCTGTACCTTTGCCCCACCTATCTGGATTACTGACTCCTGCCTGCCCTTGACCTGTCTTTTGCCTGCCCCAGTTGTATTAATATACTGTTGTTAATTCAACGTTGTCTGCATCTAGGTCTTACCTCAAATGTGAAATTTACAGCCTTATTCAAAAAAAATTGTGGAGTGCTGCAGAGATGGTTGTCCATCCAGGAAGGTTCCACAGAGTAACTCTGGAGCTCTGTCAGAGTGACCATCGTGTTCTTGTTTACCTCGCTGACCAAGGTCCGTCTCCCCCGATTGCTCAATTTGGCCGGGCGACCAGCTCTAGGAAGAGTCTTGGTGGTTCCAAATTTCTTCCATTTAAGAATGTTGGAGGCCACTGTGGTCTTGGGGACCTTCAATGCTGGGAAATGTTTTTGTACTCTTCCCCAGATCGGTGCTTCGACACAATCCTGTCTCGGAGCTCTACGGACAATTCCTTTGACCTCATGGCTTGGTTTTTGCTCTGACATGGACTGTCAACCATGGGACCTTATATAGACAAGTGTGTGCCTTTCCAAATCATTTCCAATCAATAGAATTTACCACAGGTGGACTCCAAGTTGTAGAAACATCTCAAGTATGATTAATGGAAACAGGATGCACCTGAGCTCAATTTCGAGTCTTATAGCAAACAGTCTGAATACTTATGTAGATAAGGTATTTCTAAAAACCTGTTTTCGCTTTGTCATTATGGGGTATTGTGTGTAGATTGCTGAGTAACATTTTTTATTTAATCAATTTTAGAACAAGGCTGTAATGTAACAAAATGTTGAAAAAGTCAAGGGGTCTGAATACTTTCCGAAGGCTCTGTAAATCTGATTGTTACACATATTCCTACAGTAGTTTAGTATTGTCACCCAGCTCGCACATGACGTTCTGAGAACCATATGTTTCTTAGAGCTTGGTGAGAGTGTGGTTGTCCTATGTTCACTTTGCATACAACCTTCCCACAACATTCTGGGAATGGTGCAGGACAGTTGCTTGGCTTTGGAACATTCTACGCACATTTAAGGAACTTACATTTACATTTACATTTAAGTCATTTAGCAGACGCTCTTATCCAGAGCGACTTACAAATTGAACTTGACAAAATAACATTATTTTCTTGGTATTTCATTAATTTAACAGAACGTTTCCTAAAAGTTCAATCATGGTTAAATGTAATTTAAGTGTTGGTAATGTTCTAGGAATGTTCTCCAATTGGTTTGACATTGGGAATGTTCTCAAATATTACAAAGAACATTAAAGGAAAACTCTACCCCAAAACTATTTTTTGTTATTTGTTTCATTAGTGCATTGTTGATATTGTCCCAAAATGTTTTGTATGTCAGCAATCAAGTTTTCAAGATATGTAACTTTCAAAATACAGTAATCTGGCCTGTATGATGCATTTTGCATCATACAGACGTTCTCAGAATTTCCTTGCAACCTAAAAAGGAACGTTCCCAGAACAGGCGAAATGTTCACTTCCGTTCACCTAAAACGTTTTTTAAAAACGTATGGCTTCATTCCCAGAACCAATGGAAAACCAAATATGTACGTTCCCACAACTTCCAAGGAATCAAATATGTTAGCTGGGAACTTACCCACATAGTAAGGGGTGTAGCAGGGGGTCTGCAGGAGGTTGTGTAGAGTGGTCTCCTTAGCGAAGCCAAAGTCTGTCAGTTTGAGAGTACCGTTGCTCTTCTGATGAGTGTACAGCAGGTTCTCAGGCTGAGGGAGGGGAAGTGAAATGTATCTGTCATTAACTGTGCACATAGTATTACTAAATGTATGGCAACTCTGTCATTATCTGCTGCTGTTATCTTCATCTGTGTGTCAGTGTCACATTGCTCACCTTGATGTCTCTGTGTGCGATGTTCATGTTGTGGAGAAACTCGATGGCTGTGCCAATATCCCGCATGATCTCTGAGCCCTCTAGATGAGAGCAGAGTTACACAGTCTCAGGACAACACTGTCTGTAACATTACACATATACAGTATAGTATGTCCATTCCCAGAAACAGACTCAATCCTTTTTCCTTGGCCACCTCCACTCTATGCCCCTTCACCTCTCTCAGTGAAAGCTTGGTCTCCTCTGGCCTGGATCCGGCTGAACAGTTCTCCCCCTTGCATACTGGAACAAGAGAAACACATACATTGAGTTAATATTGAGATGCTGTCATGGAGTTATCATTCGAAACATAACACTGCCTATAACTCTCACACGAGACATGTTTCAAAAAGATAAACTCTGCTACTTGAATAAAAAGCCCTAAAATAATAGTGAAAACAGGAACCATTTAGATGAAGTTGATGTTTCGTGGGATAACGTTAGACTGGGGACAGAACAGTCTGCTATGCACAAGCACTTCATCTGCCCCTCTGTCTTTCCATTTTGTCATTATACACATAAACATCCATACAGACTGGGACTCCTCTATCCTCCTCAATGATCTTTGTCTTTCGAAAAACACGGTGAATCACTTTCTGTTATGTGAAAATAATTGTTTGTATGCTCTATTGAGTGTGCGTGTGTGTATACACGTGAGAGATAGAGGAGGAAGTGAGTAAGAGAGAGTGATCCGAGTCAAACTCAGTTATAGAATATTCTCCTTCATTAAACTAGCTGAGCTTAGCTGAGCTTAGCTGCCCTCCTCTCAACCTCTCTGAGACAGGAAAGAGCTGACCACAAAGACAGATTACTTTACAGCGAGCAAAACACGTCACATACACCCCCTGCTCTGAATCATCACACTCACTGTCTATGACTTGCCAGTACACTATACTCCCATTTCTTTAGAAATGCAGCTCATTGGAAATCAATGTCAGTATCTAAAATTCCACATACACACTTGAGTTAATGCATTCTCACTGCTCCAACCATGTGTTCTTTATTTCCTTAAAACTTGGGTGGTCTAGACTACGAGAGAATACTACAGTATATCAAGAGCGTCTGTGTCATCTCTGAGTACGGAGGAGAACCTGTGGTGATCTGTGAGGCACAGGTGGAGCCCCAGCCGTGGCCCAGGCCTGCCCACATACTTGGCCTACATAGACATACCAAGGCCAAGTGACTGACCTTTCCATCAAGCCTAATGGTATCAGAGAGAAGCTATGAGGGATTGGCACTATGTCAATAGTTTACGGCTAGTTGCTGAAGACAGAGAAATGGGACTTGTATTCCCACATAGCAGAGGATTCTGGGTAATGTAGTCAAAGAGCTGACAGGACAAGATCCTACCATTCCATGATGATGAGCAGGCACTTCTTCCCATGATGCATGTTCTCGTACAGACTGAGAATACCAACGATGTAAGGCCCCCCCGACACCCGCCAGTGAAGCTCAACCTCCTGCCTCGCCTTGGGACTGTCATAGAGGACCTGTGTTGGAGTGAAGTGTGGGGAAGGAGTGGAGTACGGGAAGGGCAGAGAGTGAGATTGAATTACTTCATTTAAGTGAAACAATTGGCATTCCAACCAGGCACTCGTTCTGTCCTGAAGGGAATTGATCAATCATGACAAAAGAGGCTGGTTGGCCACGCAGCCAAACCTGATCCATTTAAATGTCAACGTATTAATCATGATGACACTTAACAACTCCCCTGATCTGCCTGACCTGTCCGTAACAGGACTTCAATGTTATCTTTTCCCTCTTTCAGTTCCCTACCACAGTGGGCCTGTTAAGTCATTTCACACACACACACGAACACACACACAGATAGCTGGCAGGCCTTGACATAGCACCCGTCTTCCATTCCATCAGAGGGTATTTTTGGGTGCTGACAGTTACAGAGTGGGCTCCTGCTGGATACCATGCCAGCCCAGTCACAGAGCTGCAGCTGAGAACAGAACACAACACAGACAGTCTGGCCACCACTCATCCTTTTGCCACAACCTTACACATGCTTTACCTCACTTTTTTACAGCTTCAATTATATGACAACGTGGATGGTGAGAAATGTGGAAGTTACTGTACATACACTTGCACTTGGAGAAGGAGTTTCATCTAGAAAGTTGTGGTTTTAGAATGACTGGCAATAAACAGACTTTTATGGTCTCATTCGATAATAGAAGTCATAACTGGAGAACCTGACTCCCTCACTTAACAATGAATGAGATAGTTTCTTGAACACAGGGAAAGTATGCAAAAGTTTGGATTGGCCCTAAGAGACTTGCTCTCATCATATCCTCGTTGCATCATCCATCCAAACTGAATAGCTTGTGGCCAAGGCACATGTTGTAAAGAGCAGCTAATAAAAGACACAGGTGAAACTTCAACCAGAACAATCATAAACCCTTTTTTAAGATTTACAATGTTACTATAGGAACTAGGTTTCATATCAACTTCACACAAAATAATGAGGGATCTTCATCTTTGGGTATTTATATTGTGAATGAGTGTGTTTTTATGTGTGTGTTTATCGTACACATGTGCTTAGTTGTGTTTTCTTTGGCATGAATTAGTGTGTGAGTTTATTTTTATATCTATGCCTATAGTGATAGTCTTTCTCTAAAGAGGAAGGACTTCCCCTTTGATGGATGTGTGTTGAAAGTGGAAGCGAAGCGAAGGACTTCCGTTGGCCTCTTTAACTGATGTGTGTTTAAACTTCATCTCACAACCCACAGTACCCAGGGTCACTATAAAAGAGTGGTCTTCATTTCTGTCCAGTATCTGGAGAGCATGTGAGAAAGAGTCTTGGCTACTTTATTGTGTTTTATGGGTTCTCATATGAAGATACAGATAGCTTAGGGCCCCGTGCGCTTCATTTCCTGTCCAGTGGATAAGAGCGTCTGCTAAATGATTCAAATGTAAATGTAATGTAAGCAAAACTGGAAACGTTGGAAAACTTTAGTACAAGCCCTAAAATCCCCTTTGTTCCTGGAGGAACTAAGGTGCTACACATGGGATTTTTTGAGAAAAAAAAAAAAGACATTTCTGTAATTTTAGAAAATGTCCATAATATATCTGCAGTAATAGTGGAATGATGTGTTGATTTGCCGTGATATTCACCTCTTGATTTCTACCGCTGGGTCGGCTTCTGTTGTCAAAATGGTATAGCTGTTTTGACTTTGTGGCTGTGTTATCTGGTGGAAACCGGGGCAAGCGGCCAATGTAGAAATCTCTCTGTCATTTCCTGCTTGCTAGAATTCTATACTGTTTGCTCAATTTCTGCACTGAATAGTGTAGGAAATTATTGTTACATCTAACTAGCTTTTCACTAGTACTTTTGGGTGTCAGGGAAAATGAGTCAAAAGTACATTATTTTCTTTAGGAATGTAGTGAAGTAAAAGTAGAAGTTGTCAAAAATATAAGTAGTGAAGTAAAGTATTGATACCCCCCAAAAAACAACTTAAATAGTACTTAAAAATATTTTTACTTAAGTACTTTACACCACTGCCCGAAAGTAAAAGGCTCAAGCGTGAGTCTACACCATGTTACAGGGAAATGGGATGTGGTGGAGGCGGGAGACTTGCTTTGAATGCAGTCTAGTACTGTTGCAATCCATCTAGCTTCCACATAGGGGAGAAATTCTGAGAAATTCAATGTGGGCAAACACATAGACGCAGAAACACACACACGCATGGTCACACACACACACACACACACACACACACACACACACACACACACACACACACACACACACACACACACACACACACACATACACATACACATACACATACACATACACATACACATACACATACACACACATACACACACACACGCACGCACGGACACACATTCTCATAACCAACTTTCCAGAGTTCAGGTTAGTAGGTTAACTCTGCTACAGACAAAAAGAATTGGACATTTAGCAGACACTCTGATCCTTTGAATGCAGCCAATCCATCTAGCAACCACATAGGTGAGAAAATCAACAGCCCCCCCCATCTTCCTCGAAACCAATCAGATCCTTCTCAGCCCCTCCTAACATAGCATTGTGTCCTGGTAGCCACAGAGAAAATCTAATATTTTCCTTCATATAGCTCCATAGACCTTCTCACGCACACTGGCACATGCAGCATCAATAGCTTTACACACTGCTGCAAATGAGGAAGTTTAGAGACTGTTCAAGGTTGAGGGCAGTCTGGATATTGATGTGTGTGTCTCAGTAACAGAGCTTGTTTACCCTACCTTTCCCTTTATAATTGTTTCCAGCCAATAAAGCGGAGGTCATAAAATTGAGTAAATAGAGCTGAGAGATAGGTGTGAGAGTGCAGGATATATAATGCTGTAGTAAGTAGTTATGGAAGAACAGATGAAACTGGAGAGAACGTTAAGAGATACTACTGATATTAGATTAGGAACCTTATCTGATGCTCAATAGATAATAAGATTCCACTTGAAACTAAATGTAGCTAAATATATAGTATTTACATATAGGCTACACAGGCAGACATTGTACTAATATAGTAGTAATACCAATTTGTGGTATGTAACCAGGTATAATCCTGAAATATATATTAACCTGAACAGAACATGTTTTTACTATAATGCTTATCATCACACCATCCCTCTGACTGATTAACTGTTTTAATTCTCATAACCAACTTTTCTGGGGATCAGAGTTCAGGTTAACTCTGCTACACACTACATTTTTAGCCAGACACACATTGACAGATTTTTCACCTAGTCGGCACGGGGATTCGAACCAGCAACTTTTCGGTTACTGGCCCAATGCTCTTAACCACTAGGCTACCTGCCTCTAGGCTACCTGCCACTACAGTCTCTCAAATCACTTTCATGTGAAACGAAACCATAGTATTTTAAGTGGGCCTCAACGGAAGCACAGATGGACCACAATCCTGCCAACCATGCCAAAAAGTTGTATAAGCCATGCCAGTGGTTTATAATATAATAACAACAACCACAAACATAAACAGAAGCTGAGGAAGCTGGACAGTGAGCTAAAACCACATAGATGCAAATCCATGAAATTAGATTAATCAAAAAACTATTTGAAAGAAGAAGAGCTTGACTATGAAGAGAGTGAATTAGAGTTCCAGAATGAAACATTCCCCAGCCAAATAAAGGTTCTAATGGAACATACAGTGAATGGAATCTCAGGATTTCCTTCATGGAAGAACACTGGGTCTTTTTAGGCTAGACACAGACTCTTAGAGCTTGCAGCCAGGCAAGTCTAAGACGAGAGAAACCTAATCGCTGTAATTGAATCAGATTAAAAGGATGGCTTCTCTTCAGGTCTAGTAGAGTGGATTAAAACTATACCCATCCATCACACTTAGCGTTTAGGAGTGGACTTAATTAAAAAGTGACTGAGCTGGACAGCTGTTCATCCCAATTGTTCTGTCTATGGCTGTTTGTCTTGTAGTTAAAAACAAAGGAAAAATCGAGTCGTAAATGTGCCAATTTTATACTTTATGCACAAGGCTCACCCAGGCTTATACAAACAGAGGCTGGCTTCTGTACGATCACAAAAACACAAAAGCAAACTCTGAAACACCACCCCACCCCTGACAGAATATTTTCCAATCCACATTTCACACTTTGTATTTTATTTGGCATACAGTGGGTGGTGTCCATTCCCTGCAGTCAATATTGAAATGCTTTCCATTGGTCACATTCTCCAAGCTCTTAAATTGGATCTGAGTGAGAGCCCTTATAGGATAGCTTTGCCCTGTGGCTCCATGGGTAGTTCCTGGTCACTGTGACCAGAGAGGATGAGGCGAAGCGAGAGGGTCGACTCCGCCCAAAATATGTCCTCACAGATTAAGCAGACTTGGTCTGCTTAACGATTATAAGGTTAAGCAGACCAAGTGAGGAGTTTTTGTATGGGGGCAATGAGAGAGTGTCGAATTTGGTAAAGATAAAAGTGAATTGCTCTTTTGATAGGTGAGGCTTATTTGAGCAAACAGAAGTTCCATAATGCTTACATTTTCTACGAGTATATTGATATGTTTTCTACAAAAGATCAATGGCTAGCTAGAACATTCCCACCTGATCTCGCCTCCTCCAGCCTGTCTTTCGCCTTTGCATACATGTATTTCCATTAGTAGAGCGGTCAGTCGACCATCTTGTCAATATAATAGATGATCTTTGCTGTGACCTGCTCTGGGTCCTCTCTGACAGTGGGAGTTATGAGCAGGCACCTGGTGAGACACCCAGTTGTGATTGCAATTAAAATGCTTAACACAGCTTCTTACCTGTAATAGGCAACTATACCAGACAATGTCAGTCAGCAGGCCAACTTTCAGTCCTCCAATTTAAAATGCTCATTACTTATCCACAGCATCCGTCAGTACTTGTACCCTAATTATCCACAGCATCCGTTTGCCAAATGATGTTTTCCTGACTGATTGCACTCTGCTGTATGTTGTCCCAAACACTGAAAATAACCTCTAATAATAATTATTATTGTAAAAACATTTATTTGGAGGGTAGATCAGCTTTAATAGTGCAGATAGATTGTGGCTTCCATCAATGTAATTGTCTGCATCATTTCCAATCCCCTATATATTTTTTTGTAAATATATATAATTTATATCTTTTTTAAATTGATTTTTCTTTATTATTTTCCCCTAACCCTACCACCCCTCCCCTAATTGGAGTAAACTAATGGACAACAACACTTAGACTTCTACTTCCAGCTTATACATACTATATACATTTTAGGGACATGGTATATTTTACAATAGTTATCTTTTGTTTGTTTTTAGTCTCATCCTTCAGCTACACACAACCCCTCTCATCTATCTCTGAAGACCATCCAACCTTTCTATTCTAATAGTTTCTACAGATTGTAAATTAAAGATAAACATTTTTGCTAAGAGTATTATTATATTATTGATCGATTGACTATGATTTTCAAAATCACCCAGCAGTGCTATCTGCAGAGTTAGCTCCAGGCAAATGGTGCAATTCTTCAGCCATTCCTGAACCTGTGACCAAAAACAAGCTACAAATGGACAATACCGAAACAAATGATTTAATGATTCTTTATATATATATATATATATATAACATTCTATTGGTTGCAATAATTTTTTATAGTAATTTAAATTGAAAAACTAAGTTTAAATAACCTCTAATAATTGAATGTGAATGACAAGATAGATTTGAATTCAGGACAATTCCAAACACATATTACTCTTTTTTCTGCCATCCCCTGTAAAATGACCTGCTCTCTTCCCTTCTCCTATCTCTCTTTTCTCTGATTCTGTACTGTATCCAATCCTTTTATCCTGACCCACGCCCCCCTCTTGTCCTTTGTGTTTGACTATATGCTCCTGGTTAGGAGATTCTGATCCGGCTGGATTACTGTAGGACAGCCATATGTAAAAAGAAGGATCCGGACCCAGAACAGGGTCAATACGGACCACGGGTCCAGACTATAAAAACAAAATATATATATTTATTTATTACGAATTCAGTCGGAATTCAACTCCTGGTATCATATGAACACACATAAACATAGAAAATGTGTAGAATTTACAATAGTGCTACATTTTCCCTTCCTTCCATGGCAAAAGTGTAGAATTGCAGGAAATTAGCTTAAAAACTGCATTTTTTTCCTCTGCCAACAAGATGGATGTGAACAGTTTGGGTTTAAAAGGGTTGCGCAGGTGGGGGTTTGTCACTACGCCGATAAATAACATTATACATCTGGACCTTTGCCACCGAGGAAATGTCCCTAACCAGACCTTTTCAAATAGTATTTGAGTACCCCTGCTGTAGGCAGTAAATCGCTACCTCTGTAGCCCTGTTCTGACAGGTGACAGCTTTCCATTGGCCAGAACAACGTGAGTTGTGTGTCGTGTGTGTGTGTGTGGTGTGTGATAAGAAAACCTACTGAGCTAAAGCATAAGTTAACAGTGTCTTGCATCATGCCAATGTGCTAAATACTATATGGTCAGATCACACACAAGGTTGTTGCCGCTCAACCAGAATAGTAACATGCAAAGCACACAAGTGCAGGGGTTGGAACCAGTTCAGAGAACAGAACCAAAAATGATTAAATTTTTCAAGGAACAGAACCAGAACCAGAACCGAGAACAAAAGTGATCTATACTGTTCCGGAACAGAACCATTATTTTAAAAGCATGGTAACTGGTTAATAACGTTATTTAACGTTCTGTGCATTTTTTTCCAGTCCCACAAAAACCTAAACAAAGCACCTACCGTATGCAAAGCCCTCACTCACTCAAAAACGTATTCCAGTGTCTGCCTGCCTGCCAGCTGATCATCTTTCCCAGTGTGTGTGTAGACTGCCTGCCTCTCCCCCTCCCGCCGAAGCATGCATAGTCTGCTGTAGCTACAGACGTTACAAGCGTGATTCAGAAATTAGGGAGAGAGATTTTTCATTAGAGAACAATGGATTCACTTTTTAAACGCTAATTAAGGATACTATGGTTATTACGTTATTAACTACAAAAAGGTAAGACATGTTTTTATTTTAATTCTGATGCCACTCTGCACACACAAGCTTGTTAGCTAGCTAGCTGGTCTAGCTCTTAAACTCTAGGCGGCATTATGTGTAATGTAATGGAACGGAGATTCATGATCAAGGGCTATCTCTGGTCCAATGTTAGTTAAACCAACTCTCTGAAGTTCAAAGACATTCAAAGTTCTTTCATAGAAGCTGCTCCTCCGTAGGTATAATTATGTGGGCCTAATTCAGATAATGCATGTCGTAACAACAAGATGCCCACTTGTCTGCCCAATGCATGTGCATAGCTTGCCCGCACCATAGCAAGCTGCTCTATCCATTGGTGAAGTAATTTAATGTCGAGCTAAATGTAAAAATAATATATATTTCAAAGGTTTAAAAAGGAACAGAAAGGAATGATATAAACCATTACTTTTTTTTGTTCGAACCGGTTCAGAACTTTATTTTGCTGGTCGGAACAGTGGAACGACAAAAAAAATAATGGTTCTGTTCAGAATTAAACGATTGGAAAATAATTTTGGTTCCAACCCCTGCACACGTGTAAATCAAAACTAGAGTAACACATTTGTTCTGAGCCTCAGCCCATCCCATGATTCCCCCTGCCTGTCTTCCAGGAACCCAACACCAGGAGCAGAGTCAGCACCTTAATAAAGGAAAACTCCACCAAAAAACTGTCTTTTGGTATTTGTTTCCTACGTCCATTGTTGATATAGTCCTAAAATGTTTTCTATGTCAGCAATCAAGTTTTCAAGATATACAGTACCAGTCAAAAGTTTGGACAGCTACTCATTCAAGGGTTTTTCTTTATTTTTACTATTTTCTACATTGTAGAATAATAGTGAAGACATCAGAACTATGAAATAACACATATGAGATCATGTAGTCATCAACCAAGTGTTAAACAAATCCAAATATATTTTATATCTGACATTCTTCAAAGTAGCCACCCTTTGCCTTGATGACAGCTTTGCACACTCTTGGCATTCTCTCAACCAGCTTCATGAGGAATGCTTTTCCAACAGTCTTGAAAGAGTTCCCACATATGCTGAGCACTAGTTGGAGGCTTTTCCTTCACTCTGCGGTCCAACTCATCCCAAACCCAACTCATCTCAATTAGGTTGAGGTCGGGTGATTGTGGAGGCCAGGTCATCTGATGCAGCACTCCATGACTCTCCTTCTTGGTCAAATAGCCCTTACACAGCCTGGAGGTGTGTTGGGTCAATGTCCTGTTGAAAAACAAATGATAGTCCCACTAAGTGCAAACCCACTAAGTGTCACCAGCAAAGCACCCCCACACCATCACACCTCCTCCTCCATACTTCACGGTGGGAACCACACATGCAGAGATCATCCGTTCACCTACTCTGTGTCTCACAAAGACACAGTGGTTGGAACCAAAATCTCACATTTGGACTCATTAGACCAAAGGACAGATTTCCACCAGTCTAATGTCCATTGCTCGTGTTTCTTTGCCCAAGTACGTCTCTTTGCAGCAATTCAGCCATGAAGGCCTGATTCATGCAGTCTCCTCTGAACACTTGTGGTTGAGATGTGTCTGTTACTTGAACTCTGTGAAGCATTTATTTGGGCTGCAATTTCGGAGGCTGGTAACTCTAATGAACTTATCCTCTGCAGCAGAGGTAACTGTGGATCTTCCTTTCCTGTGACAGTCCTCATGAGAGCCAGTTTCATCATAGCGCTTGATGGTTTTTGCGACTGCACTTGAAGAAATGTTCCATATTGACTGACTTTCATGTCTTAAAGTAATGATGGACTGTCATTTCTCTTTGCTTATTTGAGCTGTTCTTGCCATACTATGGACTTGGTCTTTTACCAAATAGGGCTATTTTCTGTATACACCCTTCTCCCTTTTCACAACACAACTGAGGCTCAAAAGCATTAAGAAGGAAAGAAATTCCATAAATGAACTTTTAAGAAGACACACCTGTTAATTGAAATACATTTCAGGTGACTACTTCATGAAGCTGGTTGAGAGAATGCCAAAAGTGTGCAAAGCTGTCATCAAGGCAAAGGGTGGCTATTTGAAGAATCTAAATTATAAAATATATTTTGATTTGTTTAACATTGTTTTGGTTGCTACTTGATTCCATATGTGTCATTTCATAGTATTGATGTGTTCACTATTATTCTATAATGTAGAAAATAGTAAAAATAACGAAAAACCCTTGATTAATAGGTGTGTCCAAACTTTTGACTGGTACTGTGTAATTAAACAAAATGTATCATGTTGGTTGTATTTCTGTATTTTGGAAGTTATACATCTTGAAAACTTGATTGCTGCCATGAAAAACATTTTGAGATTATCTCAACAATGGACTAATGAAACAAATACCAAAATAACTTTTTGGGGTGGAATTTTCCTTTAACTGATAGGCTAGTTGAAGGTCAATGCCACCGCCAGCCAGCCAGCAGGGACGTCACCAGGACCTGGCTTTCAGGGCTTTAGCTTTAGCCCCGAATGATTTTGGGTCATCCCTGAATATGTAGAGCTGCTGGGATGGTGTAAAACAAAATGATCAACTGAATATGCCGCTTAGTTCATAGAGCTGGTTACTTGAAACTCCTGAAGTCATCCACACTTTATAATCAGCGGTATAGTGCTGCTGTTGGGCAGCGGAGCGATGCTTCGCCACTTCTCAGTATGGTGCTGTGTCTCACACAATCAGTTAATGATTCATTCGTTCTCTAGATAACAAAGCGAATATAATAGCATATATGATGTTAGGCTACTGTTAGACCAAAAACACCACGTCATTTCTTATAACAATTTAGGATGATTGTGCTGATTTTTTTTTTTTTTAACTCAACAGCGCGCGCCATAGGCTAAATATGCTTTGACTGAAACAATATACAGGTGGCTCTGTTTAACTCCATCTGCTCTAACATTTGATTAAACATTAGTTAGGCTACTTAAATCATTTAACAAGATCAAAATGTATATTCCCAAAGGGATTGGGATCAAATTATTGTCATGCAGGTTGTTGGCATGCAAATGACTAGCATGCAGATGCTGATCCAGTAAAACGTTAATCATTTTCATTCACGATTGACAATGATGGCCTAATTTATAATAAGGTAGGCCTCATTTTTTGTTTTAGGATGAAAAAAATTGAACATTTTCTTTGAGCCACTAGGCCTATGTGTAGGCATATGCAATCGTGCAACTTGGATGAGGCATTGTATGTAGGCGTATATTCTAAAATGATATTATACAAATCGGCCTACATGTAGGTAGTCTACCAACTTTAAATCAGAAAATAGTATGTAATAATAATTTTTTAAATTGTGCTCCGTTAGGCAAAATATATCACGACACCACTGGTTTGCCTATAATAAATGTAACACCAACGAGCTTCTTTAAAACCTGTTTGGGATAGGGGGCAGCATTTTCACTTTTGCATGAAATGCGTTCCCAGAGTAAACTGCCTGCTACTCTGTCCCAGATGCTAATATATGCATATTATTAGTAGTATTGGATAAAAAAAACTCTGAAGTTTCTAAAACTGTTTGAATGATGTCTGTGAGTATAACAGAACTCATATGGCAGGTCAAAACCTGAGAAAAATCCAACCAGGAAGTGGGAAATCTGAGGTTTGTAGTTTTTCAAAGCTTGGCCTACCGAATACAGTGTCTATGGGGTTAAGTTGCACTTCCTAAGGCTTCCACTAGATGTCAACCGTCTTTAGAAACTTGTTTCAGGCTTCTGCTATAAAGGAGGGGCTCATGAGACCTGTTTGAGTCAGTGGTCTGGCAGAGTGTCTCAGGCTCGTGACGCGCGCTCCCGACAGAGTTACCTCTCGTTCCAGTCCTTTGCTACAGACAATGGAATTCTCCGGTTGGAACATTATTGATGATTTATGTTAAAAACATCCTAAAGATTGATTCCATACATCGTTTGATATGTTTCTACGACCTGTAACGGAACTTTGAGTTTTTGTCTGGACCTAGTGCTCATGAAAATGGATTATTTGGACATAAATTATGGACTTTTATGGAACAAATCAGTCATTTATTGTCGAACTGGTATTCCTGGGAGTGCATTCTGATGAAGATCAAAGGTAAGTGAATATTTATCATGTTATTTCTAACTTCTGTTGACTCCAACATGGCTGAAATTTCTTTGGCTGGATTGGGCTCTGAGCGCCGTACTCAGATTATGCTTTTTCCGTAAAGATTTTTGAAATCTGACACAGCGGTTGCATTAAGGAGAAGTCTATCTTTAATTCTGTGAATAACACTTGTATCTTTTATAGATGTTTATTATGAGGATTTCTGGGATTTCTGTGGCTATCTGCAAGATCACTGGTTGTTTTGGAATCAAAACATTACTGCACGTAACGCACCAATGTAAACTGAGATTTTTGGATATAAATATGCACATTATCGAACAAAACATACATGTATTGTGTAACATGATGTCCTATGAGTGTCATCTGATGAAGATCATCAAAGGTTAGTGATTAATTGTATCTATATTTCAGCTTTTT
Source organism: Salvelinus namaycush (assembly GCF_016432855.1). Classification (NCBI taxonomy): domain Eukaryota; kingdom Metazoa; phylum Chordata; class Actinopteri; order Salmoniformes; family Salmonidae; genus Salvelinus; species Salvelinus namaycush. The sequence continues at coordinate 16,561,244 of NC_052326.1, read as the reverse complement.
GTGACTCCTATCTTTGGCTGGAAAATGGCTGTGTGTTTTTTTTTTACTTGGCTCTGAACTAACATAATCATGTTGTGCTTTCGCTGTAAAGCCTTTTTGAAATCGGACACGATGGGTAGATTAACAAGATGTTTATCTTTCATTTGCTGTATTGGACTTGTTAATGTGTGAAAGTTACATATTTAAAAAAAATATTTTTGAATTTCCCGCGCTGCCTTTTCAGCGGAATGTTGTCAAGGGGTTCCGCTAGTCGAACGCCTGCGCTAGAAAGGGCCAAGCATGGTACATTGTCTTTTTGTTTTCACTGAATCTCAGTTTGGATATTAGATTACAATTAGGCTGGGAAATGTTAACTAAATTGGGTAAACATGAGAAAATACGTGATTAGATTGAAACACTTGTTCATTGACTTAATGACATTATTCTACAGGCTACTGCATGATATATTACTTTAAATATTATTGTAACAGTAGGCCTAACTATGCAATAACCTCATATGGGGTTACTGACTACAATCCATTGAATTAATAATAAGAAGTGTTAATTATATGGCCTTGGGGAGAGCACAGTACATGGAAGGGGTGCTGGAAGTGCTGCAGAGAAATGTAAATACATTTTCCAAATTATATAATTAGCCTACTGTTGTCTGTAAAGAAATTAATTAAATAATTGAAAATACTACACCAGAGAGCATAATTTAGCCACATAGGATCAGTAGCTTCTTTTTTTTAAATCGTTGTTGATTATTTTTTGTCACATCAGGAGCGCATAGGCCTAGGCTACCGGAACTCAGCTGATTGTTGAGTTGTGGCTGTCGATGTGGCTGTCAATGAACAGTAGGCAGTAGCTAAAAGGCCTTTCGCAATATAAATACAAAGATGAGTGAGTGCCACTGTAAAGTTGGTGGGCTATAATTCCAACTCATAGCATATCCACTATGAGTTGAGCCCTGAATGTTATGAACCTCTGGTGATGCCCCTGCCAGCCAGCACACACACACATAGAATATGCATTACACACACATGGATACCAGTACACACTAGTTGCCCATGTTAATTACTGTGTTATTACACCACCATGGCTTTTCCTTGCTTTTCCTCAATATAATACTCATTTACAATGTCATGCTAGTACTTGGCACATGGTGAATGAGTTTGTATACTGTTAGAAAACATGGTTCCAATGGTTTTCAGCTGTCCCCATAGGGGAACCTGTTTTAGTTCCAGGTATAACCCTTTTGGGTGCCATGTATAACCCAAAAAGGCTTCTACCATGAACCAACAAGTGTTATTTAAAAGGATTCTCCTATGGGGACAGTCGAATAACCCTTTTATAGATATCATCTTTTTTTTCTAAGTGTATAAGCAGAAAGACATCTGATAAGAAACTCCGATCAAAGTTCCTAAGTTAGTTTTTCTAGTTGATTTGATCTTCACTAGGGAATATGCAAGATCCCAATACGACCAAATGGCATCAGGACACACTCCAAGTGAGCAACAGCCTATTTCCATTGGTAGGTGATATTACCTTCAGTGCGCACTTCTCCCCCGTCTTCTTATTTGTGCATTCCAGAACCTTCCCATTGATCCCAAACCCAAGGACCTGACTAGATATCTTATAATCGTCTGTCACCGCGTTACGCTTTATCTCCAATTTGGGGAACACGGGCAAGGGGAAGTGCGTGGAATCCGTGTCCTGTGCCGTACGCACTGCGCTGTCAGTGGGGGCTGGCTGGGTTGGAGGTTCTGATGGGAAGTCTGGTTCTGGCTCAGCCTTCGGCAGTTCCGAAGGTTTCTCCTTACCAATACCATTTTGTAGCATGGTCCCACAGATGCTGTGTCTCTGTGAGTGGTCCCCCAGGATGAAAAAACGACCTCAATAGGCTAATATGATTCGCAAGTGAAATGACGCGGTTGTCCGTAATTTACGCCAAGCAGAAATGACTCCCAGACACTGAAAAGGGCACGCATTCGGTAGTCACTTTCTCTAGGCCAGTTCCTGTGTGCCTTGGGATGTTTAAAACAATAGTCCCACTATTAAAAAAGTTTGATACAAAAAGTTTTCTATAACTTAAAAATGAAATGGAAAAATATTGATATTCTTCAACCAATTATTCAATTCAAGTTCAATTCAATAATCCTGTATATCCACGGTGTAACATTTTTTTCACTAAAACATGTCCACATCTGAGTAGGCTATAGTAGAATGACTTCGGTTAAACTGGCCTCGTCACTTTCCAACGTCCTTTCGTTACATTCACATGGGCTACTGACTGAGGAGCTTGCATAAGCATTACTCCTCTACCCAAGTCATATTTCTCCAGCGGCTGTCTTTTAAAGGAGCAGTACAGTTGACAAATAACTGGTAGTCAGGGTAGGGTTGAGTTGAATGGAATCAAATTAAAAAAAATCCCCTGAAGACTAACAACAAGTAGGATGGTTTCTATGCAATAAATACTATAATCAAATGTCAGATTACTGTATATGTTAGATTACATGTTTAAAATGACTGCCAGTGTTAGCTAAGCAGGTGATGCCTGCTTCAGTTTTCAAGGATATCCATCCCTCTATATACACTACATGACCAAAAGTATATGGACACCCATTCAAATGAGGGGATTCGGCTATTTCAGCCACACCCATTGCTGGAAGGTGTATAAAATCAAGCACACAGCCATGCAATCTCCATATACAAACATTGGCAGTAGAATGGCCATACTGAAGAGCTCACTGACTTTCAATGTGGCACCGTCAATTCGCCAAATTTCTGCCCTGCTGGAGCTGCCCAGGTCAACTGCAATTGCTGCTATTGTGAAGTGGAAATGTCTAGGAGCAACAACGGCTCAGTAGCAAAGTGGTAGGCCGCACAAGCTAATCTGGAGGTGAAAGAAATGCATACCTGTTTAGGCGAAGTGCTGGCTAGCGGAGTAGAAGACTTGAACAAGAAAAGGAGAGCTCTATAGGAGCTCAGATGCAATAATTGAATTACCTAATATCCAACATTTCGATAGACAAGCTGTCTTCATCAGCTCACAAGCTCAAAGAATGGGACCGCCGACTGCTGAAGCACATAGCACGTAAAAATCATCTGTCCTCGGTTGCAACACTCACTACCGAGTTCCAAACTGACTCTGATAGCAACGACAGCACAATAACTATTTGTCTGGAGCTTCAGGAAATGGGTTTCCCTGGCCAACCAGCCGCACACAAGCCTAAGAGCACCATGCGCAATGCCAAGCGTGGGCTTGAGTGACGTATCATGCTTCACCATCTGGCAGTCCAATCTGGGTTTGGCGGATGCCAGGAGAATGCTACCTGCCTGAATGCATAGTGCCAACTGTAAAGTTTGGTGGAGGAGGAATAATGGTCTGGGTCTGTTTTTCATGGTTCGGGCTAGGCCCCTTAGGTCCAGTGAAAGGAAATGTTAACGCTACAGCATACAATTACATTCTAGACCACAGGACCCTATGTCAAGGTATGCGTGAAGGGCTGTAGGAAGTCAGGCGCAGGAGAGCCGATATTTGGTAGCAAAACGGAGCCTATTTGGCGAACCAAAAGCACACGGCACAAACAAACACAAAATACAAATATGGGTTGAACATAACCCAGCGCAACCAGCCTAACGTGCGCATACATGAAAACAGATAAACAATACCACACAAAGACATGGGGGAAACTGAGGGTTAAACACATAATGAGGGAAATGAGAAACACATAATGAGTGAAATGAGAACCAGGTGTGTGGGAAAACGAGACAGAACAAATGGAAATTGAAAAATGGATCGGCGATGGCTAGAAGACCGGCGAACACCGCCCGAACAAGGAGAGGCAACGACTTCGTAGAAGTCGTGACAGTACCCCCCCCACGCGGCTCCAGCAGTGCGTCAACACCGGCCTCGGGGACGACCCGGAGGGCGAGGCGCAGGGCGATCTGGACGGAGACGGTGGAACTCTCGCAGCAGAGAAGGATCCAACACGTCCTCCACCGGAACCCAGTATCTCTCCTCCGGACCATACCTCTCCCAGTCCACGAGGTACTGAAGGCCCCTCGCCCAACGTCTCGAATCCAGTAGCGAACGAACGGAGTACGCCGGGGCCCCCTCGATGTCCAGAGGGGGCGGAGGAACCTCCCACACCTCAGACTCCTGGAGCGGGCCAGCCACCACCGACCTGAGGAGAGACACATGGAACGAGGGGTTAATGCGGTAATCGGGGGGAAGCTGTAACCTGTAACAAACCTCTTTCACTCTCCTCAGGACTTTAAATGGACCCACAAACCGCGGACCCAGCATCCGGCAGGGCAGGCGGAGGGGCAGGTTTCGGGTCGAGAGCCAGACCCGGTCTCACTACGGTGGCGCCAACTTTCTGGCGCAGCACGGCGTGCTGAAGGTGAACATGGGCGGCGTCCCATGTTTCCACCACGCGCCGGAACCAGTCGTCCACCGCAGGAGCCTCGGTCTGACTCTGATGCCAAGGAGCCAGAACTGGCTGATATCCCAATACACACTGGAAGGGGGAGAGGTTAGTGGAGGAGTGGCGGAGCGAGTTCTGGGCCATCTTTGCCCAGGGCACGAACGCTACCCACTCCCCTGGCCGGTCCTGGCAATAGGACCTCAGAAACCTACCCACATCCTGGTTAACTCTCTCCACCTGCCTGTTACTCTCAGGATGAAACCCTGAGGTAAGGCTGATCGAGACCCCCAGACGTTCCATGAACGCCTTCCAGACCCTCGAAGTGAACTGGGGACCTCGATCAGACACTATATCCTCAGGTACCTCATAGTGCTGGAAGACGTGCGTAAACAATGCCTCCGCAGTCTGTAGGGCTGTAGGGAGACCGGGCAGAGGGAGGAGACGGCAGGACTTAGAGAAACGATCCACAATGACCAGAATCGTGGTGTTTCCCTGTGATGGGGGAAGATCGGTCAGGAAATCGAACGACAGGTGTGACCATGGCCGCTGTGGAACGGGTAAGGGGTGTAACTTACCTCTGGGTAGGTGCCTAGGAGCCTCACACTGGGCGTTCACCGAGCAGGAGGAAACATAAACCCTCACGTCCTTAGCCAAAGTGGGCCACCAGTACTTCTCACTCAGACAGCGCACTGTCCAACCGATGCCTGGATTACCAGAGGAGGGTGACGTGTGGGCCCAATAGATCAGCCGCTCACGGACAGCAGACGGAACGTACAGACGCCCAGCGGGACACTGGAGGGGAGCGGGCTCTGCACGCAACGCCAGCCCAATGTCCGCGTCCAGCTCCCACACTACCGGCGCCACCAGGCAGGAGGCCGGGAGTATGGGAGTGGGATCCATGGGCCGCTCCTCTGTGTCATACAGCCGGGACAGTGCGTCTGCCTTCACGTTCTGGGAACCTGGTCTGTAAGAAAGAGTGAAAACAAAACGGGTGAAAAACATGGCCCACCTTGCCTGGCGAGGGTTCAGTCTCCTCGCCGCCCGGATGTACTCCAGATTGCGGCGGTCAGTCCAGATGAGAAAAGGGTGTTTAGCCCCCTCAAGCCAATGTCTCCACGCCTTCAAAGTCTTGACGACAGCCAACAACTCCCGGTCCCCCACGTCATAGTTTCGCTCCGCCGGGCTGAGCTTCCTCGAGAAGAAGGCACAGGGGCGGAGCTTCGGTGGCGTACCCGAGCGCTGAGAGAGCACAGCTCCTATCCCAGCCTCGGACGTGCCCACCTCCACTATGAACACCAAAGAGGGATCCGGATGAGCCAGCACGGGAGCCGAGGTAAACAGAGCCCTCAGGTGACTAAAAGCCATGTCCGCCTCAGCTGTCCACTGCAAGCGCACCGGGCCCCCCTTCAGCTCGGATAAACCTCCTGTAGTAGTTGGCAAACCCTAAAAATCGCTGCATCTCCTTTACCGTGGTGGGAGTCGGCCAATTACGCACGGTCACTCTCCATCTCCACCCCTGAGGTGGAAATGCGGTACCCTAGGAAGGAGACGGACTGTTGAAAGAACAGGCATTTCTCAGCCTTGGCGTACAGGTCATGCTCCAATAGTTGACCAAACACCTCGCGCACCAGGGACACATGCTCGGCGCGTGTAGCAGAGTATATCAGAATGTCATCAATATACACCACTACACCCTGCCCGTGCAGGTCCCTGAAAATCTCATCTACAAAGGCTTGGAAGACTGATGGAGCATTCATCAACCCGTACGGCATGACGAGGTACTCATAGTGCCCAGAGGTGGTACTGAAAGCCGTCTTCCACTCATCTCCCTCCCGGATACGCACCAGGTTATAAGCGCTCCTGAGATCTAGTTTGGTGAAGAAGCGCACCCCGTGCATTGACTCTATCGCTGTGGCTATGAGCGGTAGCGGGTAACTATACCTCACAGTGATCTGATTCAGACCCCGATAGTCAATACATGGGCGCAGACCTCCCTCCTTCTTCACAAAAATAAACGAGTAGGCGGGTGAAGTGGAGGACCGAATGTATCCCTGACGCAGGGATTCGGAGACATATGTTTCCATAGCCTCCGTCTCCGCCTGTGAGAGGGGATACACGTGACTCCTGGGAAGTGCAGCGTCTACCAGGAGATCTATTGCACCATCACCTGTCGATGAGGTGGTAATTGAGTCGCCTTCTTTTTGGAGAAGGTGAGAGCCAAATCGGGATATTCAGGGGGAATGCACACGGTGGAGACCTGGTCTGGACTCTCCACGGTAGTAGCACCAACGGAAACCCCTAAACACCTACCTGAGCACTCTCACAAACACCCCGTGAGATCCCTCTGTGGCCAAGAAACAGTGGGGTTATGACAAGCTAACCAGGGTAGGCCCAGCACCACGGGAAACGCAGGAGAGTCAATAAGGAAGAGACTAATTCTCTCCGTATGACCCCCCCTGCGTCACCATGCCCAAAGGAGCGGTAACCTCCCTAATCAACCCTGACCCTAATGGTCGACTATCTAAGGCGTGAACGGGGAAGGGCACATCCACGGGAACAATGGGGATCCCTAAACTATGGGCAAATGATCTGTCAAAAAAATTCCCAGCTGCGCCTAAATCGACGAGCGCCTTATGCTGGGAATGTGGGGAGAACTCAGGAAAAGTAACAAACAAAAACATGTGTGCAACAGAGGGCTCTGGGTGAGAATGGTGCCTTCTCACCTGGGGTGACGCCTGAGTGCCCTGCCTGCTGCCTCAAACCCTAGAGGAACCAACATGGCACCGACCAGCAGTGTGACCTCTGCGGCCACAGATGGTACACGTGAAAGCCCCCCCTCCGGTCTCCCTGTGCGCAGCACCTCCCAGCTCCATAGGCACCGGAGCGGTGGTGCTGGGAACGGGAATCGACAAGAGCCCTCTCTGGACGTCCGCGGGTGACCAGCAGGTTATCCAACCGAATGGACGTGTCCACCAGCTGGTCAAAGGTAAGAGTGGTATCCCTGCAGGCCAACTCCCGACGGACATCCTCGCGCAGACTGCAACGGTAGTGGTCGATGAGGGCCCTGTCGTTCCATCCCGCTCCGGCGGCCAAGGTCTGAAATTCCAGTGCGAACTCCTGGGTGCTCCTCGTCCCCTACCTCAGGTGGAACAGACGTTCCAGGTGGAACAGACGTGAACTCCGTGAAGTCCTCCAACGCTGCATCTCCTTCTCTCCACATGGCGTTGGCTCACTCCAGAGCTCTCCCTGAGAGGCATGAGACGAGGGCGGACACCCTCTCCCTTCCCGAGGGAGCTGGATAAACGGTGCCCAGGTAGAGGTCCAGCTGTAGCAGGAAGCCCTGGCACCGTGCCGCCGTCCCATCATACTCTCTGGGAAGGGCGAGACGCATCCCACTGGAACCGGGTACAGGAGGGACGGGTAGTGAGGACTCCTGTTGTGGTGTGGGAGGTAATGGAGGACCTCCCTGTCTCTCCCAGCGATCCATCGTCTGGACGACACGGTCCATGGCGGTGCCGAGATAGTGAATCAACGCCGTGTGCTCCTGGACGCGCTCCTCGATTCCGCTACCATAGGTACCTGCTCCTGCTGACTCCATAATGGGTGTGGTATTCTGTCAAGGTATGCGTTAAGTGCTGTAGGAAGTCAGGCGCAAAACGGAGCCTTTTATTTGGCGAACCAAAAGCACATGGCACAAATGAACACGAAATACAAATACGGGTTGAACATTACCCAGTGCAACCAGCCTAACGTGCGCATACCTGAAAACAGATAAACAATACCACACAAAGACATGGGGGAAACTGAGGGTTAAATACACAACACATAATGAGGGAAATGAGAACCAGGTGTGTGGGAAAAGGAGACAAAACAAATGGAAAATGAAAAATGGATCAGCGATGGCTAGAAGACCGGCGACGTCGACCGCCGAACACCGCCCAAACAAGGAGAGGCATCGACTTCGGCAGAAGTTGATGACACCCTAAGACCTGCAATTTGACATGTTTCGGGCTTCGACCCATTGTATCATATACACACACAAGACATGGAAGAATGCATAGAGTTTAAGGAAATGAGCTTTAAAACAGCAAAAAAATATATCTGCCAACAAGAGGGGTGTGAACAGTTTGGGGTCGCATGGGTTGCGAGCTGGGGGTTTGTTACTACGTCGATAAATTATATTATTCATCTGGACCTTTGCCATCTCAGAAATTTGTGTGACCGGACCTTCTCAAATAGTACTTGAGTGCCCCTGTTCTAGATTATTCTGTGCTTCCAACTTTGTGGCAACAGTTTGGGGAAGGCCCTTTCCTGTTTCAGCATGACAATGCCCCTGTGCACAAAGTGAGATCCATGCAGAAATAGTTTGTTGAGATCGGTGTGGAAGAACTTGACTGGCCTGCACAGAGCCCTGACCTCAAACCCATCGAACACCCTTGGGATGAATTGGAATGCCGACTGCGAGCCAGGCCTAATCGCCCAACATCAGTGCCCGACCTCACTAATGCGCTTGTGGCTGAATGGAAGATAGTCCCCGCAGCAATGTTCCAACATCTAGTGAAAGCCTTGCCAGAAGAGTGGAGGATGTTATAGCAGCAAAGGGGGGACCAACTCTATATTAATGCCCATGATTTTGTAACGAGATGTTCGACAAGCACGTTTCCACATATTCTGGTCATGTAGTGTATGTGTTCCTGTGAGTACCTTGGCCTGCCACATGTCAGGTACTTTTTTGATGAAGAAGCTGTTGGCCATAAGCACCAGTTCTGATGACCTTGCCACTAAGCACTTTAGAGCCTTCACTATATCACTGAGGCTCTGGGACACAACCACTAACAAACGGTTATACCTGAGAGAGAGATAAGGGTGGATGGATGAGAATTAGAGAGAGATACTAAGGAGAATGGTGAATATGGGCCAGTAACCGAAAGGTCGCTCGTTTGAATAACCGAGCCGAAAAGCAAAAATGTGTCAATGTGCCCTTGAGCAAGACACTTAACCCCAATTTGTTCCAGGGGTGCCGTACTACTATGTCTGACCCCGTAAAACAACACATTTCACTACAGCTATCATGAGAAAAAATATAATATAACTATAGAAGAGCTCTCTGATACGGAGGATTAGGATGGTAACTGGAACTGGCTTGAGGTTAATGGTGGGAGAAGAAGATGTGGCACTGACAAGATGTTAGGGACTTCAGCAGTGATTAATGACAGGGCTAGGTTACCTGATGACCTCCTGGATTAGGACTGTGTTCATGGACTCCTCATACAGGACTGGGTACTTAGTCATCACATCCTGAAAACTGATAGGGGACAAACAAGATGCATTACCAGCCCAGCTTTAATTCATTCAAACTTACAACACACAATAACTCAACACCCCCATCCCCCCCCGTGGCGGGCTGGTGGGGCCGTGACCTTGTTTTGGGTTATGTACCGAACTGATTAGTTAAGGTATGTTAGCATGTCAACAGAATGGTATCCTGAGCATTTCCTATGAGCTTTTGTTAACAAGAAGAATGTAACAAATGTTCTCTGTTAAGCTTCAACTCAAATCTGTTGGTCTTTGCAAAGTATAACATCTAAAACAGACTACAGTAAGAGCTATATAAGCATCAAATATAAGTAAGACAAGTTCAAAACCGGTTTCTTGCTGGGGTAGAGTTTCAGTGAGAGAGGACACACACACACACACACACACACAACATAAATAAGGACTCTCTGAACCATAGAAAAATGCATACTCTTGCTAGAGGTATTTGTTTCAGCTGATAGTTCAAATGTATGTAATAAGAATGACATTTCAATGACAATAGGAACCAATTTGGAATATGTGCAATGTGTGTCAGACAGAGAACAAGGATGTGTAAAGCGTTACAGGGAAAGAAGAGAGAAGTTACAGAACTCTAGACAGGAGAGAAGTGTATGAATAGTGGAGAATAGCTAGCACAAAAGGACCAGAGATAAGGGTAGGACATGAGAGTAGACAAAAGAGAAAGAAGGAGAGGTGAGATGAAAAGAGAAATACCAAAGGAAAAGTGGGAAGAAAAGAGAGAGAGAGTGTCTTCAACACCTTGTCCTGGTACTCCTCCAGGAACATCTTGAGCTAGCTGATACAGATGCACAGGTCACCGTCAATGAACTCATCTGGGATGTTCAACCCCAGTGGGCCGAACTTCCTGAGCTCAATGGCATTCCTGTGGAACAGGCAGACAGGAGCAGGGACTTAAGCTCTGCAGCCTAGATAGGAGAGAAGAGGAGGAGCAGGGGACAGTGTTAGGTGAGGTGTCTGGATATTATGTTTTCCACTTGAATTACACAATACAGTGCACAGTATAGTATGGAAATGGGAGGAGCCAGACCTTGGTGCAGGTAGTGATGAAGTCATAATTCAGGCTCAGGGAGGTCTTCAACAGGTTAGCCTTGATGCCTCTGGGAGGCTCTATGGTCATCTTATAGCCATTCTGGAGGATAGACACTGGGAACTTGTTGCTGGGCAGGCTGGTGAGCCACACACGAAAATCCTGGTGTACCTGAAGAGGTGTTGGCAGGTTTAAGAGTGACAAAAGGTTTTTACATCTTGCTTTACTGAGTGTACAAAACATTATGAGCACATGTTCTTTCCATGAAATACACTACCGGTCAAAAGTTTTAGAACACCAACTCATTCAATGTTTTTTCTTTATTTTTACTATTTTTTACATTATAGAATAATAGTGAATACATCAAAACTATGAAATAACACATATGGAATCATGTAGTAACCAAAAAAGTGTTAAACAAATCAAAATATATTTTATATTTACAATTCTTCAAATAGCCACCCTTTGCCTTCATGACAGCTTTGCACACTCTTGGCATTCTTTCAACCAACTTCACCTGAAATGCTTTTCCAACAGTCTTGAAGGAGTTCCCACATATGCTGAGCACTTGTTGGAGGCTTTTCCTTTGCTCCGCGGTCCGACTCATCCAAAACCATCTCAATTGGGTTGAGGTCAGGTGATTGTGGAGGCCAGGTCATCTGATGCAGCACTCCCTCACTCCCCTTCTTGGTAAAATAGCCCTTACACAGCCTGGAGGTGTGTTGGGTCATTGTCCTGTTGAAAAACAAATGATAGTCCCACTAAGCCCAAACCAGATGGGATGGCGTATCGCTGCAGAATGCTGTGGTACACATGCTGGTTAAGTGTGTCTTGAATTCTAAATAAATCACAGACAGTGTCATCAGCAAAGCACCCCCACACCATAACACCTTTTCCTCCATGCATCTGTTCATCCACACCGCATCTCACAAAGAGACAGCGGTTGGAACCAAAAATCTCAAATTTGGACTCCAGACCAAAGGACAAATTTTCACCAGTCTAATGTCCATTGCTCATGTTTCTTGGCACAAGCAAGTCTCCTTCTTTTTGATGTCCTTTAGTAGTGGTTTCTTTGCAGCAATTTGACCATGAAGGCCTGATTCACAAAGTCTCCTCTGAACAGTTGATGTTGAGATGTGTCTTTTACTTTAACTCTGTGAAGCATTTATTTGGACTGTAATTTCGGAGGCTGGTAACTATAATGAACTTATCCTCTGCAGCAGAGGCAACTCTGGGTTTTCCATTCCTGTGGCGGTCCTCATGAGAGACAGTTTCATCACAGCGCTTGATGGTTTTGCGACTGCACTTGAAGAAACTTTCAAAGTTTCCGTATTGACTGAGCTTCATGTCTTAAAGTAATGATAGACTGTTGTTTCTCTTTGCTTATTTGAGCTTTTCTTGCCATAATATGGACTTGGTCTTTTACCAAATAGGGCTATATTCTGTATACCCCCTCTCCCTTGTCACAACACAACTGAGGCTCAAAAGCAGTAAGAAGGAATGAACTTTTAAGAAGACACACCTGTTAATTGAAATATATTTCAGGTGACTACTTCATGAAGCTGGTTGAGAGAATGCCAAGAGTGTGCAAAGCTGTCATCAAGGCAAAGGGTGGCTATTTGAAGAATCTCAAATATACAATGTATTTTGCTTTGTTTAACACTTTTTTGGTTAGTACATGATTCCATGTGTGTTATTACATAGTTTTGATGTCTTCACTATTATTCTACAATGAAGAATTGAATGAGTGGTGTTTTAAAACTTTTGACCGGTAGTGTAGTACCTTCGGAAAGTATTCAGACCCCTTGACTTTTTCCACATGTTACGTTACAGCCTTATTATAAAATTGATTAAATAAATAAATATTCTCAGCAATCTACACACAATACCCCATAATGACAAAGCAAAAACATTTTCTATTTTTTATTTAGAAAAAACAGAAATACCTTATTTACATAAGTATTCAGACTCTTTACTATGAGACTTGGAATTGAGCTTAGGTGCATCCTGTTTCCATTGATCATCATTGAGATGTTTCTACAACTTGATTAAGGTCCATCTGTGGTAAATTAAACTGATTGGACATGATTTGGAAAGGCACACACTTGTCTATGTAAGGTCCAACAGTTGACAGTGCATTTCAGAGCAAAAACCAAGCCATGAGGTCAAAGGAATTGTCTGTAGAGCTCCGAGACAGGATTGTGTCGAGGCACCAATTTGGGGAAGGGTACCAAAACATTTCTGCAGCATTGAAGGTCCCAGAGACCACAGTGGGCTCCATCATTCTTAAATAGAAGAAGTTTGGAACCATCAAGACTCTTCCTAGAGCTGGCCACCTGGCCAAACTGAGCAATCGGAGGAGAAGTGCCTTGGTCAGGGAGGTGACCAAGAACGCAAATGGTAACTCTGACAGAGCTCTACAGTTCCTCTATGGGGATGGGAGAACCTTCCAGGAGGACAACCATCTCTGCAGCACTCCACCAATCAGGCCTTTATGGTAGAGTGGCCAGATGGAAGCCACTCCTCAATAAAATACACATGACAGCCCGCATGGAGTTTTCCAAAAGGCACCTAAAGACCCTAAGACCATGAGAAACAAGATTCTGTGGTCTGATGAACTCTTTGGCCTGAATGCCAAGCGTCACAACTAGACTAAACCTGGCACCATCCCCATGGTGAAGCATGGTGGTGGCAGCATCATGCTGTGGGGATGTTTTTCAGCAGCAGGGAATGGGAGACTAGTCAGGATCGAGGCAAAGATGAACGGAGTAATGTACAGAGAGATCCTTGATGAAAACTTTCTCCAGAGTGCTCAGGACTTCAGACTGGGACGAACGTTCACCTTCCAACAGGACAACGACCCTTACCACTAGAGGTCAACCGATTATGATTTTTCAACGCAGATACCGATATTGGAGGGCCAAAAAAAGCCGATACCGATTAATTGGCCGATTTTTATTTATTTATTTGTAATAATGACAATTACAACAATACTGAATGAACACTTATTTTAACTTAATATAATACATTAATAAAATCCATTTAGCCTCAAATAAATAATGAAACATGTTCAATTTGGTTTAAATAATGCAAAAACAAAGTGTTGGAGAAGAAAGTAAAAGTGCAATATGTGCCATGTAAGAAAGCTAACGTTTAAGTTCCTTGCTCAGAACATGAGAGCATATGAAAGCTGGTGGTTCCTTTTAACATGAGTCTTCAATATTCCCAGGTAAGAAGTTTTAGGTTGTAGATATTGTAGGAATTATAGGACTATTTCTCTCTATACGATTTGTATTTCATATACCTTTGACTATTGGATGTTCTTATAGGCACTTTAGTATTGCCAGTGTAACAGTATAGCTTCCATCCCTCTCCTCGCTCCTACCTGGGCTCGAACCAGGAACACATCGACAACAGCCACCCTTGAAGCAGCGTTACCCATGCAGAGCAAGGGGAACAACTACTCCAAGTCTCAGAGCGAGTGACGTTTGAAACGCTATTAGCGCGCACCCCGCTAACTTACTAGCCATTTCACATCGGTTACACCAGCCTAATCTTGGGAGTTGATAGGTTTGAAGTCATAAACAGCGCAATGTTTGAAGCATTGCGAAGAGCTGCTGGCAAAACGCACGAAAGTGCTGTTTGAATGAATGCTTACGAGTCTGCTGGTGCCTACCATCGCTCAGTCAGACTGCTCTATCAAATCATAGACTTAATTATAACATAATAACACACAGAAATACAAGCCTTAGGTTAATATGGTCGAATCCGGAAACTATCATCTCGAAAACAAAACGTTTAGTCTTTCAGTGAAATACGGAACCGTTCCGTATTTTATCTAACGGGTGGCATCCATAGTCTAAATATTCCTGTTACATTGCACAACCTTCAATGTTAAGTCATAATTACGTAAAATTCTGGCAAATTAGTTCGCAATGAGCCAGGCGGCCCAAACTGTTGCATATACTCTGACTCTGCGTGCAATGAACGCAAGAGAAGTGACACAATTTCACCTGGTTTGTCACGCCCTGACCGTAGATTGCTTTGTATGTTTCTATTTTTAGTTTGGTCAGGTTGTGATGTGGGTTGGTATTCTATGTTGTAGGTCTAGGTTTTCTGTTTCTATGTGTTTGGCCTGGTATGGTTCTCAATCAGAGGCAGCTGTCTATCGTTGTCTCATTGAGAGCCATACTTAGGTAGCTTGTTTTCCCACTTGTGTTTGTGGGTGGTTGTTTTCTGTTTAGTGTATGTCACCTTGCAGAACTGTTTCTTTTTCTCCTCGTTGTTATTTTGTGTAGTGTTCAGTTTTGATTAAAGTATTATCATGAACACTTACCACGCTGCATTTTGGTCCTCTTCTCCTTCTCCAGACGACATTCGTTACATGGTTAATATTGCCTGCTAACCTGGATTTATTTGAGCTAAATATGCAGGTTTAAAAATATATACTTCTGTGTATTGATTTTAAGAAAGGCATTGATGTTTATGGTTAGGTACACGGAGCAACGACAGTCCTTTTTCGCGAATGCGCACTGCATCGATTATATGCAACGCAGGACACGCTAGATAAACTAGTAATATCATCAACCATGTGTAGTTAACTAGTGATTATGATTGATTGATTGTTTTTTATAAGATAAGTTTAATGCTAGCTAGCAACTTACCATGGCTTCTTACTGCATTCGCGTAACAGGCGGGCTCCTCGTGAGGCAGGTGGTTAGAGCGTTGGACTAGTTAACCGTAAGGTTGCAAGATTGAATCCCTGAGCTGACAAGGTAAAAATCTGTCGTTCTGCCCCTGAATAAGGCAGTTAACCCACCGTTCCTAGGCCGTCATTGAAAATAAGAATGTGTTCTTAACTGACTTGCCTAGTTAAAGGTGTAAAAAAAAAAACTATTCGGCAAAATCGACGTCCAAAATTACAGATTTCTGATTGTTATGAAAACTTGAAATCGGCCCTAATTAATCGGCCATTCTGATTAAATCCGTCGACCTCTACTTACCACACAGCCAAGACAATGCAGGAGTGGCTTCGGGACAAGTCTTTGAATGTCCTTGAGTAGTCCAGCCAGAGCCCGGACTTGAACCCAATCGAGCATCTCTGGAGAGACCTGAAAATAGCTGTGCAGCTACGCTCCCCATCCAATCTGACAGAGCTTGAGAGGATTTGCAGAGCGGAATTGGAGAAACTCCCCAAATACAGTTGTGCCAAGCTTGTAACGTTATACCCAAGAAGACTTGAGGCTGTAATCGCTGTCATATGTGCTTCAAGAAAGCACTGAGTAAAATGTCTGAATACTTATCTAAATGTGATATTTCAGTTTTTTTCTATACATTTGCAAACATTTCTAAAAACCTGTTTTTTCTTTGTCATTATGGGGTATTGTGTATATATTGATAAGGGGGAAAAAACTATTTAATACATTTTAGATTAAGGCTGTAACGTAACAAAATGTGGACAATTTCAAGGGGTCTGAATACTTTCCAAATGCACTGTAGACTGACCAGGTTAATCCAGGTGAAAGCTATGATCCCTTATTGATGTCACTTGTTAAATCCACTTCAAATCAGTGTAGATGAAGGGGAGGAGACAGTTTAAAGAAGGATTTTTAAGCCTTGAGACAATTGAGACATGGATTGTGTATGGGTGCCATTCAGAGGGTGAATGGGCAAGACAAAAGATTTAAGTGCCTTTGAGCGGGGGGTATGGTAGTAGGTACCAGGCGCACTGGTTTGTGTCAAGAGTTGCAATGCTGATGGGTTTTTCCCGCTCAACAGTTTCCTATGCTTATCAAGAATGGTCCACCACCCATCCAGCCAACTTGACACTACTGTTGGAAGCATTGGAGTCAACATGGGCCAGCGTCCCTGTGGAAAGCTTTCGACACCTTGTAGAGTCCATGCCCCGACGATTTGAGGCTATTCTGAGGGCAAAAGAGGGGTGGGGGGCGCAACTCAATATTAGGAAGATGTTCTTTATGTTTTGCTACACTCAGTGCACAGTACCAGTCAGAAGTTTGGACACACCTACTCATTCAAGGGTTTTTCTTTATTTCTACTATTTTCTACATTGCAGAATGATAGTGGAGACATCAAAACCATGAAATAACACATATGGAATCATGTAGTAATCAAATCCAAATATATTTTATATTTGAGATTCTTCAACACTTTGCCTTCATGACAGCTTTGCCTATTCTTGGCATTCTCTCAACCAGCTTCACCTGGAATGCTTTTCCAACTGTCTTGAAGGAGTTCCCACTTATGCTGAGCACTTGTTGCTTTTCCTTCACTCTGCGGTCCAACTCATCCCAAACAATCTCAATTGGGTTGAGGTCGGGTGATTGTGGAGGCCAGGTCATCTGATGCAGCACTCCATCACTCTCCTTCTTGGTCAAATAGCCCTTACACAGCCTGGAGGTGTTTTGGGTCATTGTCCTGTTGAAAAACAAATGAGAGTCCCACTAAGCACAAACCAGATGGTATGACATATCGCTGCAGAATACTGTGGCAGCCCTGCTGGTTAAGTGTGCCTTGTTACAGACAGTGTCACCAGCAAAGCACCCCCACACCATCACACCTCCTCCATGCTTCACAGTGGGAACCACACATGCAGAGATCATCCGTTCGCCTACTCTGCGTCTCACAAAGACACAGCGGTTGGAACCAAAAATCTCACATTTGGACTCATTAGACCAAAGGACAATTTTCCACCGGTCTAATGTCCATTGCTTGTGTTTCCTGGCCCAAGGAAGTCTCTTCTTATTGGAGTCCTTTAGCCGTGGTTTCTTTGCACCAATTCGACCATGAAGGCCTGATTCACGCAGTCTCCTCTGAACAGTGGATGTTGAGATGTGTCTTTTACTTGAACTTATTTGGGCTACAATTTCTGAGGCTGGTAACTCTAATGAACTTCACCTCTGCGGCAGAGGTAACTCTGGGTCTTCCTTTCCTGTGGCGGTCCTCATGAGCCAGTTTCATCAAAACGCTTGATTTTGTTTTTTTTCTCTCAAATTTCTTGAAATTTTTCCGTATTGACTGACCTTCATGTCTTAAAGTAATGATGGACTGTCGTTTCTCTTTGCTTATTTGAGCTGTTCTTGCCATAACATGGACTTGGTCTTTTACCAAATAGGGCTATCTTCTGTATGCCAACGCTACCTTGTCACAACACAACTGATTGGCTCTAATGTATTAAGAAGGAAAGAAATTCCACAAATTAACTTTCAACAAGGCACACCTGTTAATTGAAATGCATTCCAGATTACTATCTCATGAAGCTGGTTGAGAGAATGCCAAGAGTGTGCAAAGCTGTCATCAAGGCAAAGGGTGGCTACTTCAAATAACCTAAAATTTAATTAAAAAAAAAAAAATTAAACACTTTTTTGGTTACTACATGATTCCATATGTGTTATTTCATAGTTTTGATGTCTTCACTATTATTCTACAATGTAGAAAATGGAAAAAATAAAATAAATACAAACACTTGAATGAGTAGGTGTGTCCAAACTTTTGACTGGTGCTGTATATCTTCAGCTTTGTGTTCTTCTAGGTGAGCCCACCTTATCTGGGTCAATGTTGTCAATCAGTTTCTCCACGAAGGGCAACCAGCTGGGTGCCAGGTGGCAATCCTGGAAGAAGAACCACTTGCCTTTCTCCATGGCACTGTGTACCATGGCCTCAGCCCTGGGAGCCTGACGCACAACACACAGAACCAGTTACACAGCGGTCTCAAGATGATACCAACATGGACAGGTAAATACGATAGAGATCTCCAGGCTTAGGTTCAAACCTCATGACTTTGAGCCTGGGCCTAGCTCTTTCTCAGTTATTTCTCAGACTGGCTTGCACTCTTAGTGATGGTGAACGTAGCATTTCTTTAGTAGGGGATACAGGAAACAAAGTAGTACTCTGGCTAGAAATAGACTGGTAATTAGCACTGAGGTGGGGAGACTAAGCTATTCTTAGCATGACAAATGAGAGTTCTCATTGGGAGGACTGATTTATAGTGGGCTGTCCCTTGGGTGTGAATAGTGAGTTTTCCCAGGCATTCCCCAGGCCCTGCTGACCTGCCCCTGGCCCAGGGAGATTGCACTCATCTTGTAGAACTTCATGACGTCAGCAAATTTAAGAGGTCAGAGGCTAGGTCAGTACCAGGGGAGAGGCAGACATATCTGAAGCCTGAGGGAGAGATGGAAGGAAGGAAAGAGGGAGGTAGAGAGGGAGGAAGGAAGGGAGGAATGAGAGAGGTACAGTACAGAAGGGTGTTTGAGAAACATCAAATTAACAATGAGGTGAGCTACATTGGAAAAAAAATCTGATGAGCTCTGCAGTGATTGTAAATATTTAAACCAAATGGCTTTAGAATAAACCTGATAGCAAAGTGTTTACACTGAGATGGATACAGGCCAAACCAAATATAAACCATAGATGGCATTGACAGCGGCAATGAGGAAAATGCAACTTCGATGTCTCCACTGTCCGGAAAGGCAAACGTGAAACAGTGCTGGTACAGCACCTGTGGCTTTATGAAGCGCTGACCCAGCTGAGCAGACACAAAGACCTGCAGGTTGTGAGTCATGTGATCAGTCCTCAGGCAGCACAGGATCAACAGCTTCTGGAAAGAGTTCAGTTGGGTGTTCATTCCCCTGGGACCTGCTCCTAACACACACACAGACACACACACACACACGTCAGCTATGTGCATCATCTATTGACACACAGCAAACTAGAATGTGTTGTCTAGGGTTGTCACGATACCAGTGTCATGATACTCAGAAGTATCGTGACAAGGAAACAAAACATGAAGCAGACTAAATTTCCAGAGGAAACAGTCCTTATTTTGTCACTAAGATTTATATTTGTTTCTTTTCCATAAAGCAAGTTCTAAGAGGGCCATAAAGTTTAGTCTGCTTGGTGTTTTCCTTTTTGCCAAGGGAAATCGGGTTTCGCAATACTGGTATCGTGACAACCCTAATTGTGTCTATGAGAAATGTATGATTGCTCACTGCAGGGTTGGCCAGTTGCTGCTAGGGCCCTTCCCCTGCCAGCACGTATCGCCACTCAGACTGGCAGGGTGGGACACAGACAAAGTATGAGCACAGATACACTGTAAACACAACAATACAGACCAAACACCATCAGTTCCTCCTCTGACCATATCGCTCTTGTTCTTGTTCATCAAGTGCACAGCAGGAAGACAAACATGAGCTTCTCAAACAGAGAGCGGCACGCTTTGCTGTACAGGCTTAAGTTGAAGACGTCACTGCTGATGAACCTCTACTCCACCGTGTCTGTGAGGGACACACAGGGCCAACACAATGCAATTAGGAGCAGGTTATTAAGAGTGTATCGGGGGTTGGATATACAGTGCCTTCAAAGTATTCAGACCCCTTGACTTTTTTCACCTTTTGATACATTACAGATTTATTCCAAATGGATTTAAAAAGTCCTCATCAATCTACACACAATACCCTATAATGACAAAGCAAGAACAGGTTTTTAGAAATGTTTGCTAATTTATTCAAAGGTGAAAAACTGAAATATCACATTTACATAAGTATTCAGACCCTTTACTCAGTACTTTGTTGAAGCACCTTTGGCAGCGATTACAGCATTGAGTCTTCTTGGGTATGATGCTACAAGCTTGGCACACCTGTATTTGGGGAGTATCTTCCATTCTTTTCTGCAGATCCTCTCAAGCTCTGTCAGGTTGGATGGGGAGTGCTGCTGCACAGCTATTTTCAGGTCTCTCCAGAGATGTTCGATCAGGTTCAAGTCAAGGCTCTGGCTGGGCCACTCAAGGACATTCAGAGACTTGTCCCGAAGCCACTCCTGCGTTGTCTTGGCTGTGTGCTTAGGGTCGCTGTCCTGTTGGAAGGTGAACCGTTGCCCCAGTCTGAGGTCCTGAGCACTCTGGTGCAGGTTTTCATCAAGGATCTCTCTATACTTTGCTCCATTCATCTTTCCATCGATCCTGACTAGTCTCCCAGTCCCTGCCGCCGAAGAACATCCCCACAGCATGATGCTGCCACCACCATGCTTCACTGTAGGGATGGTGCCAGGTTTCCTCCAGTCATGATGCTTGGCATTCAGGCCAAAGAGTTCAATCTTGCTTTCATCAGACCACAGAATCTTGTTTCTCATGGTCTGAGAGACTTTAGGTGTCTTTTGACAAACTCCAAGTGGGCTGTCATGTGCCTTTTACTGAGGAGTGGCTTCCGTCTGGCCACTCCACCATAAAGGCCTGATTGGTGGAATGCTGCAGAGATGGTTGTCCTTCTGGTAGGTTCTCCCATCTCCACAGAGGAACTCTTGAGCTCTGTCAGAGTGACCATCGGGTTCTTGGTCACCTCCCTGACCAAGGCCCTTCTGTGATCCTGCGGCTAGCGTTTCTTAGTAAAGTATTATGTTTATCCTTAACCACTGATTCCTTGTCTGGTCTCTTCTCTACACCTGGGTCCAACCTCACCATGTCACAAGCAGGGCCTCTGTGTTCTCTCTGCAGAGCTTGGCAAGAGTGAGACTTTGTGTATGTTGTATGCTGGTCAATTAACACACTAGAAGTGGTAATAAATGATGAATTGCCTTTAGTTCTCTGTCCTCTGTTAAGGACTGGCTTTCCCTTGGCATCCCTTACTCTGGCATTCCTGTCAGCCTTCTGGACCAGATAAAGCCCTTTCTCCTGGTTGTAGTCAAGAACACCAACAAACTGCCAACTGTATTCCAGGTTGGGGCTATTTGGGTCCTCTACAGAACCAGAGATGATGAGAGAACTGTCTCAAACTATTTTCTATTTTCTGAAGAATGATCTGGCACACTGTTCATTACAACAAACACAACCTGTAGGTTACCATAATTTATATTTGGGACATCCCTCTGTAAACAACCGGTTCAAATTAAGAGCTATTCTCAAAGCACCGACCTGGTGGTATCTTGTCAGTGGTGGCCAGCAGAGCTTTGCCTGGTGTGGATTTGCGATCAGTTAATCCATTCTCCTAGCTTAGGGCAAGCCAGTCTTGAGGAGTGTGACAGTCAAACTCCTCACTGTCAAACAGCTGGGAGTAAAAACCAAGAAAAAAGAGTGAGTAAAAAAAGGACCACATTGTAAGTGTTTTATTAAAGGAAGATGAACAGTTGAAGTCGGGAAGTTTACATACACCTTAGCCACATACATTTAAACTCAGTTTTTCACAATTCCTGACATTTAATCCTAGTAAAAATTCCCTGTCTTAGGTCAGTTAGGATCACCACTTTATTTAAGAATGTTAAATGTCAGAATAAGAGTAAAGAGAATGATTTATTTCAGCTTTTATTTCTTTCATCACATTCCCAGTGGGTCAGAAGTTTACATACACTCAATTAGTATTTGGTAGCATTGCCTTTCAATTGTTTAACTTGGGTCAAACGTTTCGGGTAGCCTTCCACAAGCTTCCCACAATAAGTTGGGTGAATTTTGGCCCATTCCTCCTGACAGAGCTGGTGTAACTGAGTCAGGTTTGTAGGCCTCCTTGCTCGCACATGCTTTTTCAGTTCTGCCTACAAATTTTCTATAGTATTGAGGTCAGGGCTTTGTGATGGCCACTCCAATACCTTGACTTTGTTGTCCTTAAGCCATTTTGCCACAACTTTGGAGGTATGCTTGGGGTCATTGTCCATTTGGAAGACCCATTTGCGACCAAGATTTAACTTCCTGACTGATGTATTGAGATGTTGCTTCAATATATCCACATAACTTTCCTGCCTCATGATGCCATCTATTTAGTGAAGTGCACCAGTCCCTCCTGCAGCAAAATACCCCCACAGCATGATGCTGCCACGCCCGTGCTTCACGGTTGGGATGGTGTTTTCGGCTTGCATGCATCCCCCTTTTTCCTCCAAACATAAAGATATTCATTATGGCCAAACAGTTCTATTTTGTTTCTACAGACCAGAGGACATTTCTCCAAAAAGTACAATCTTTGTCCCCATGTGCAGTTGCAAACCGTAGTCTGGATTTTTTATGGCGGTTTTGGAGCAGTGGCTTCTTCCTTGCTGAGCGGCCTTTCAGGTTATGTCAATATAGGGCTCGTTTTACTGTGGATATAGATACTTTTGTACCTGTTTCCTCCAGCATCTTCACAGAGTCCTTTGCTGTTGTTCTGGGATTGATATGCACTTTTCGCACCAAAGTACGTTCATCTCTAGGTGACATCTCTCTTCCAGAGCGGGGTGATGGCTGCGTGGTCTCATGGTGTTAATACTTGCATACTATTGTTTGTATAGATGAACGTGGTGCCTTCAGGCGTTTGGAAATTGCTCCCAAGGATGAACCAGACTTGTGGAGGTCTTCCATTTTTTTCTGAGGTCTTGGCTGATTTCTTTTGATTTTCCCATGATGTCAAGCAAAGAGGTACTGAGTTTGAACGTAGGCCTTGAAAAACATCCACAGGTACACCTCCAATTGACTCAAATTATGTCAATTAGCCTATCAGAAGCTTCTAAAGCCATGACATAATTTTCTGGAATTTTCCAAGCTGTTTAAAGGCACAGCAAACTTAGTCTATGCAAACTTCTGACCCACTGGAATTGTGATACGTGAATTATAAGTGAAATAATCTGTCTGTAAACAATTGTTGGAAAAATTACTTGTGTCACGCACAAAGTAGATGTCCTAACCGACTTGCCAAAACCATAGTTTGTTAACAAGAAATTTGTGGAGTGGTTGAAAAACGAGTTTTAATGACTCCAACCTAAGTGTATGTAAACGTCCAACTTCAACTGTACTTTTTAACTATGATGA
Organism: Salvelinus namaycush; assembly: GCF_016432855.1. Taxonomy (NCBI): domain Eukaryota; kingdom Metazoa; phylum Chordata; class Actinopteri; order Salmoniformes; family Salmonidae; genus Salvelinus; species Salvelinus namaycush. The sequence goes on along the minus strand of NC_052326.1, from coordinate 16,537,687 downwards.
TGTTTGAGGATCTCACCTCCAGAGGCATGTAGTTCGTCTTAGGTGGGAGTGGATTCTCTGGTTTTGAGGCATCAGGAGATTGGAGTCTACGCCTTGCTCTGTCAGAAGCTGGGTAATGTACAGATGCAGGCACTCCTGTCTGCACCTGAGAGAAAAAACAACACATTTCAGATTGTTAACTACACGAATACTGTGTGTGTGTGTGTGTGTGTGTGTGTGTGTCTGTGTGTGTGTGTGTGTATTTAGCTGTGACCCTCACAGATTTACACACCTAGACAGACAACTCAGGTTTCTGCTGGTGCTGGATCCATGTTTGTGTAAAGGACATCACGCTGCTATGCTTAGCAAGTTCCACTTTCTTCCTATTCAACCCGTACCTAGTGTGAACTTGGGACCTCTGCCTTGCTAGCACACGTGACCAGCCTCCTGAAGTTTCACACATCCATGTGCTACACTTGTCCCTCTTAACCAGGTTGTGCAGGTCAGACGGAGTCCAGAAGGTTGCTACTGAGACAACAGGATACAGAATAAAGAAATTGTTATTGACAGAATATACCAATACATATTTACACATATAAAAATGTAAAGTAGCTGATGTATTTCAGTGTTATGTTCATTATCCAACAGAGGCCCTGGGTAACAGTCTCCCAGTTAGGAGTGTTGGACTCATTGCACACTTGGCGCACAGCTCTAGATGCTGTGTTCACAACAACTGGGAACTCGGAAATCTCCAACTTTAACGACAGGTCTGATTTATAATGGGGAAACATGGTCATGGCTAGAAGGGTAATCCAGTTTTTGTCAAATTAACATCAGATTAGACTTTTCGTAGAAGGTTAGGAGAACCCTACGCAGCAGGTTAGGAGAATTAGGTTAAGGTTAGGAAAAAAGTTAGGGTTAAAATGCTAAACATTTGAACTTTTGACGTTAATATGACAAAAGCTTGATCCTTTCTAGCATGACCGGAAACAAGCGTATGTATGGCGTGCTCCAAGTTCATAAATCTCTATATTTTTGTGTGTTTTCAGAAATGGTGCATGCAGATGTTTAGTGTTACACTTAGGAAATGGCTATAAATGAGGCCCAGGGTACTTTCTGACATGGGGGGAGTTTGCTCCTCTGTTCTTTCAGTGGGGGTAACTTGTGTTCTGCAGGTTTGCTTGGGGTATGTGGCAAAAATAGCCTACACCAAACCCATGGGGATGGTTTTGGTGCACTTACTTTTCTTCCATCTTCAGACACATTTGTAGATATCTGCCTTACAAAATAAGCATCCAAAGTTAGTAGGTAGCTAGCTAAGCATTCCAGCACGCACTGGAGGGGGTGGAGAAAGAAGTGCTATCTGGTTAGTATAGACCCTACTGAGTATTCCCACCCCACTTTAGCTGAGACGGGTACAAATGTTTTCTACAAGCCAATATGTATCTAATGTACAGCAGTTTAGGCTCCTCAGAGGAAGGGGATGACCATCCTCCACCATCCTTCATTCAAATAAAAATTGTGAAACAATAAAAAGTAAAACATTTTTAGATAGAACTACACTAAATATATTCACGTCACCAAATAATTGATTAAAACACAGATTTGCAATGAAGGTCTACAGTAGCCTCAACAGTACTCTGTGGGGTAGCACCATGTTGTAGCCGGTGGACAGCTAGTTTCCGTCCTCCTTTGGGTACATTGACTTCAATACAAAACCTAGGAGGCTCATGGTTCTCACCCCGTTCCATAGACTTACTCAGAAATTAAGACAACGTACAGAGGACGTCTTCCAACCTATCAGAGCTCTTGCAGCATGAACTGGCATGTTGTCCACCCAATCAAAGGATCAGACAATGAATCTAGTACTGAAGGCACAAGGTACAGCTAGCTAGCACTGCAGTGCATACAATGTGGTGAGTAGTTGACTCAGAGAGAGAAAAATAGTTGAACAGTTTTGAAAAAATGTATTTTGGAGAAGCAAGAAAGAGAAAGACAGCTAGCTATATTTCATTTTTGCACTTTCACTTAGCTAGCGAATGCAGCTAGCTAGTTTAGCCTACTCAAAACAGAGAGGGGTGCTATGTTAGCTAGCTGGATATGGCTATCCAACACTGGAACTCTTCCAAGTCAAGGTAAGCTTTAGGTTTTAATTAATGTATTGCAACCAGGGTTCGCCGGGGTAACTGCTAAACTGCTTGCTGACTGTACACTGTACTTCATGTACTTCATTGTAGCGGTTTACTAACGTGTTAGTTCTAGTAGCTATGTTGACTATGATGTTAGCTAATATGGTGACAATGATGTAGGCTGTGTGTAGAGGTTAGCGGTTATGATATGAAGGTTTGGCTTGGAACGTTTCTTTTTTTCCCCTAGTCACAGACAACTGATGTGTTGTGCACTGAAGTCCACAAACGAAGGTAAAAGGTAAGAGGAGGAGAGCGCATAGATGCATGAAGGAATTTTCATGCTGTTTCTATGTGGCTGCTATGAAAGTGAACTGTGTTTGCGTGTGATCAGGGGTATTCATTCTGCCGATTCTGTTGAAGAACTTTTCTTAAACGGAAGGAAACAGAACAAACAAAACGATGAATTAGTCCAATTAGTCCAATGCTGAATTAATCCAATAGAAACTCTCGTTTGCAACTGTTGGACTAATGATTACACCCTAGATCAGCTAGATGCAGGCAAGAGTACGTGTCCAAGGCGGTATTGAATGTGTCCCTGTCTGTAACCAATTTTTCTCTCGTTGTAAACTTTCATTCATAGGCTAGGACATATACCGAACAAAAATATGAACGCAACATGTAAAGTATTGGTCCCATGTTTCATTCCATATGCACAAAAAGCTTATTTCGCTCAAATTTTGTGCACAACTTTGTTTAGATCCCTGTTAGTGAGCATTCCTCCTTTGCCAAGATAATCCATCCACCAGACAGGTGTGGCATATCAAGAAGCTGATTCAACAGCATGATCATTACACAGGTGCACCTTGTGCTGGGGACAATAAAAGGCCACTCTAAAATGTGCAGTTCTGTCACACAACACAATGCCACAAAAGTTTTTAGGGAGCGTGCAATTGGCATGCTGACTGCAGGAACATCCACCAGTGCTGTTTCCAGATAATTTAATGTTCATTTCTCCACCATAAGCCACCTCCAACGTCATTTTAGAGAATTTGGCAGTAAGTCCATTTGGCCTCACAACCGCAGACCAGGTGTAACCACGCCAGCCCAGGACCTCCACATCCGTCTTCTTCACCTGCAGGATCGTCTGAGACCAGCCACCCGGACAGCTGAGGAAACTGAGGAGTATTTCTGTCTGTAATAAAGCCCTTTAGCGGGGAAAAACATATTCAGATTGCCTCGGGCTTGGCTCCCAAGTGGGTGGGCCTAAGCCCTCCCAGACCCACCCAGGGATGTGCCCCTGCCCAGTCATGTGAAATCCATAGATTAGGGAATAATACATTTATTTAAATTGACTGATTTCCATATATAAACTAACTCAGTAAAATCGTTCAAATTCTTCCGTGTTGCATTTATATTTTTGCTCAGTATAGGATCCTCATCATGGGTATATGGAAAATTTGAGTATCATGTAGTAGCCTAAACCTATCAATGTAACATGCTGTAATACAAATAAGGTCCTGCATATGAAAACATTTATTTGTCCTCCCTCATCTAATAAATGTCCCCGACTGCCACTGATGAACAGTCTATTACAGTGAATTGCATTGGGGGCTATGGAGGGGACAGAGTGAAAAGCCAGCAGCTGGCCATGTGAAACAGTTCTCCTCCAAAACTAACCATATTTGGTTAGTAGAGACCCTACTGAGTATTTCCACCCCACTTTAGCTGAGACAGGTACAAAGTTCTCTACAGCCCAATATTCTCAACATACCAATATTCTCAACATACCAATGTCAACATTACATATTTCATTATTGGTCTTCAAAAGTATTCATCTGTTTTCATAAATTACTCAATGTATTTTCTTGTTGGCACAATAAAAAAGTGGCCATTGATTAAAAGTCAATATCATTTGAATGAGTTATCCAGATTTTAATGTTTTGAAAAGTGGCCTTTTATTTTGAAGGGTTCTTCATTACCATACCACTGTAACGTCATCGTTTTTGCTGCCGGCAGAATACAAATTGAATGCCTGCCATTGACCACAGGCCACTAAATTAACATCGTTAGCTAATGTTGCTGGCTGGCGAAACAATTTAGGCTACATGATAAATAAGTACTGATAGAGTTTGACACTTGCTAAATGGCTTTTCAAGAACACTACATCTAAGGGATACCATGAGTTTTAAGATATAAAACTTACAACTTGCTGTTGACTTCAAATCTCCTTTTCTTTTTCAAGTGTTCTACTCCGCTAGCCAGCACCTTGCCTAAACAGATGTGCGTTTCTTTCGCCTCCAGGTTAACTTCAAATTCACCTTCAACTTCCATCCCTATGTACTGAAATCTCTGTTTCTAAGTGCGCTACTGGAGGACGCGGCAACAGTTATGTTCTCCTATCAAACAGCTGGGGGTGCCAGAGCTCGTGTGATGACGATTTACTGCAGGAGTGAGTAGCCTACAGCATAGTTAAGTGCACATTTACATTGGAAGAAATTAACACAAGTGAAAGGGGGATGCCTAGTCAGCTGTACAACCCGAATGCATTCAACTGAAATGTGTCTTCCGCATTTAACCCAACCCCAGAGGTGCGGGGGCTGCAGTAATCGACATCCATGTCATCAGTCGAAAGAACACATTAGCATTTCTTTGTTATATTTAAGGAGATGAGAGAGAACTAAATGCTCATTGAGGACAAGATTATTTACTACTCTCTGAGAGTATTGTAGGCCTAATACACGGCTCTTGACTAAACAGTAAAGGCTGACATAATGTTCTGTGCTACCAAATGTACAGTACCAGTCAAAAGTTTGGACACACCTCCTACTCATTCCAGGGTTGTTCTTTATTTTTATTATTTTCTACATTGTAGAATAATAGTGAAGACATCAAAACTATGAAATAACACATGGAATCATGTAGTAACTGAAAAAGTGTTAAACAAATCAAAATATATTTTATATTTGAGATTCTTCAAAGTAGCCACCCTTTGCCTTGATGACAGCTTTGCACACTCTTGGCATTCTCTCAACCAGCTTCATGAGGTGGTCACCTGGAATGCATTTCAATTAACAGGTGTGCCTTGTTAAAAGTTAATTTGTGGAATTTCTTTCCCTAATGCGTTTGAGACAATCAGTTGTGTTGTGACAAGGTAGGGGTGGTATACAGAAGATAGCACTATTTGGTAAAATACCAAGTTCATATTATGGCAAGAACATCTCAAATAGGCAAAGAAGAATGAGAGTCCATCATTACTTTAAGGCATGAAGGTCAGTCAATCCAGAAAAGTTCATGAACGCAACAGGAAAGGTACCGGATCACCAAGTCTAGGACCAAAAGGCTCCTTAACAGCTTCTACCACCAAGCCATATGACTGCTGAACAATTAATCAAATGGCCACCAGACTATTTACATTGACGACCCACCCCCTCCATTTCTTTTACACTGCTGCTACACGCCATCTATCTATGCATAGTCACTTTACCCATACCTACATGTACAAATTACCTTGACTAACCTGTACCCCCGCACATTACCTTGGTACCGGTACCCCCTGTATATAGCCTCGTTATTGTTATTTTATTGTGTTACTTTTCATTATTTTTTACTTTAGGTTATTTAGTAAATCTTTTCTTAACTCTTTCTTGAACTGAATTGTTGGTTAAGGGCTTGTAAGTAAGCGTTTCACGGTAAGGTCTACACCTGTTGTATTCGGCGCATGTGACAAATACAATGTGATTTGATATAGTGACAATCATCATACTGTAACTTCTGACAGCATTGACTCTTCTACAACGTGTCTATTGAATGATCTCAATGAGGGAATAACCCACATCTGATGACTTTATCAGAGCCCTCAGCTGTTTGATGCTGACAACCTTTCATTAGCAGATGCTGATCATGCTCAGGAGATCAATGAGAAGGATTATCCAGAGGGATCCAAAGAAAACCATATTAGCCCCAGAGTCTCTGATGGTTTGGTGGTCCTCAAACATGGCTGCCTGCCAGGGTTGGCGGGCGGCCCTGTGGTCAAAGCTGAAGCTAGAATCCACCACTGTGTCGGCTTTGTCTGACAGATGTGTAGTTAGGAGCACTCGGTGTGTGGAGCTGATTAAAGTCTAACAAGCTTGTCATGGCTTTGATCCACCCAGCTGCCCAGCTGCCCTTCTCCCAGTCCCTCTCTCCCTGCAGTCCAGCGCCGCAGCAGCCATCCCCATATTAACCAGCTGGCTTACAATCAACCACGATGCCCCCTTCTCTTGCATCTTTCGCCCAGGCTCTCTCCTTGGCTTCCACCCGCTCTGCTTTATTTCGCCTCTCTCCTGCTTTTACAGCGCTGGGCTGTAGTGGGGGTCATTCCTGCATGAATGTGACTCCCATTTTACAGTAATGAGAGCAGCATGTGCCGCTGCTAACTTTAGCTCCTCCTGATGACCAGATGTTGGCTGGTGTGATCAAACACTGCCGACTCCCCCCTCAGCAGTGTCACATTGTTGGGGGAACCATAAGAACTGAGTGGTCTCAGTTACACACTTACCCACACCTCCTATTCCTTATAAAACCTACATGCCAACTACAACTGTGGACACACCCTTGTGTGTGTGGATGCACATTATGTTAGCATGCATGTGTGTGTAGCAGGACATTAAGGAAATGAGGCATGTGTTTGAGTTTCCCAGTCATTCCTCTTGTAATCCTATAACATAGTATGCATGTTGTTTTAATGCATGTTGTTTTAAATTCAGACCTAAACAATGCTGTTTGTATTTCCAGTCAGGGGAACATTGTGGACAGTTTGTAGGCACCATTTGCATATAAAACACTTCTATACTTACAGACTGAAGCGGAGGGGTTCTTTAGTACTAATAGAGATCCCTTATCTTGGGGGGGTGGGGGGGGGACTGATGGGAATACGTGTGAGCATACCACACCTGGACACACTTTAGAAAATGGTCACACCTTGGATTTTACGACATCTTAACTATTTGCAACACATCATTCTCAAAGTATTTCTTGTCTTTATGAGGCGTGCACTCACAACAACAACACCAAATGCACTAGCTGAATGTCATATATGCTACTTAATAGATTAAATTGATACACCGTTAGAGAAGCAAATGTCACTAACACTGCAGTGTTTTATGGCTGTGGGTTTTAAGAAAGGCTGTCCTGTAGAGTGTTGGTACTGACGACGGGCAGGTTGGTGAGGGGGTGTGAAATGTGACCTCCGTGCCTCCTGGGGGCATGAATTGGTTGCCTTGGGTTGGGGCAGGTCACAGGTGGACGATTGGCATGCTCGTAACCAGAGCATATAATGGGTGACAACGGGGCTTCTCCCAAACCTTGCACCTAGTTCCAAAACAGCTGCGTCAGGTTTCTCCTCTTCCTTTGCCCCTTTCTCACTGTGACTTTTAGGGGGAACCAAAGTCACGTTAAAGCTCAAAGATCAGAAGCATTCAGCGGAGATGGCTGAGTCACTGGCTTGCTCGAGCTCCCGCTCTCCAATGCCGCCTCTAGGGCGCATCACGTCATGCCATGCTTTTTTCGCTATACTCAACTTGAGTGGGTTGAGCCACTGACGTGATCTACCTGTCCGGTTTTGCACCCCCTTGGGCTCGTGCGGTGGCGGAGATCTTTGTGGGCTACACTCTGCTTTGTCTCAGGTAGTAAGTTAGTGGTATATTGATTTCCCTTAGTTGGTGTGGGGGTTACACTTTGGCGAAGTTGGTCGGGTTATATTCTGCCCGGTTGGCCCCGTCCAACTTGAGAGTAACTTTGGATGGGGCCACAGTGTCCTCCGACCCCCCCCGCCCCGTCTCAGTCCGCAGTATCTATGCTGCAATACCCTATGTGCCGAGGGGCTAAGTTCAGTCTGTCCTATTAGGTTACTGTGTGATCTCAAATTCTCCTGTCCTATTAGGTTACTGTGTGATCTCAAATTCTCCTGTCCTATTAGGTTACTGTGTGATCTCAAATTCTCCTGTCCTATGTGGGGTCCTGTGTGATCTTAGGTATGCTACCTATAATTCTCCTTACTCTCTCTCTCTCGCTTCCTCTCTAGGTCTCCCCTCCCAGAGGATCTGAGCCCTAGGACCATGCCTCAGGACTACATGGCCTAACGACTCCTGGCTGTCTCTGTCTCCAGTCCACCCGGACGTGCTGCCCATCCAGTTCTTCTGTTCTGCCTGCAGCTATGGAACTACTTTGTCCCAGACCTGCTGTTTCGTCTCACTCACTGACTCACCTGCTGTCTTGACCTCTGAATGCTCTGCTAGGAAAAGCCAACTGACATTTACTCCTGAGGTGTTGAACTGTGTACCCTAATGAGTACACATTTTGAAGATTAGGCCAGATCAAATGGCCATGTACTCTAATAATCTCCACCCTGCACAGCCAGAAGAGGACTGGCCACCCCTCAGAGCCTGGTTCCTCTCTAGGTTTCTTCCTAGGTTCCTACCTTTCTAGAGAGTTTTTCCTAGCCACTGTGCTTCTGCATTGTTTGCTCTTTGGGGTTTTAGGCTGGGTATCTGTATAGCACTTTGAGACAGCAGCTGATGTAAAAAGGGCTTTATAAAATGCATTTGATTGATTGAAAGTTGTCACTGATCCAAAGTTACTGAGTGCACTTTGTGTGTGTGTATGCATTTGTATGCGTGTGTGTCTTAACTGTGGACATGCTAAATTTATTGATATGCACTCCAGTCTCTGTCCTATCTGACCTCTAACCTAGCACTCATGATGCTGGGAGACCTTGTGCCACTGTTGTCCACTACCATTTATATGACATATCATTTCCTTTTTTTTCACCTTTATTTAACCAGGTTGGCTAGTTGAGAACAAGTTCTCATTTACAACTGCGACCTGGCCAAGATAAAGCAAAGCAGTGCGACAAACAACAACACAGAGTTACACATAGAATAAACAAGCGTACAGTCAATAACACAATAGAGAAAAAATATATATATATCTATATACGGTGTGTGCAAATGAGGTAAGATTAGGGAGGTAAGGCCAGCCATAGTGGCAAAGTAATTACATTTTAGCAAATTTAAACACTGGAGTGATAGATGTGCAGAAGATGAATGTGCAAGTAGAGATACAGGGGTGCAAAGGAGGAAAAATAAATACAATATGGGGATGAGGTAGTTGGATGGGCTATTTACAGATGGGCTATGTACAGATACAGTGATCTGTGAGCTGCTCTGACAGCTGATGCTTAAAGTTAGTGAGGGAGATATGAGTCTCCAGCTTCAGTGATTTTTGCAATTCGTTCCAGTCATTGGCAGCAGAGAACTGGAAGGAAAGGCGGCCAAATGAGGAATAGGCTTTGGGGGTGACCAGTGAAATATACCTGCTGGAGCGCGTGCTACGGGTGGGTGCTGCTATGGTGACCAGTGAGCTGAGATAAGGCGGAGCTTTACCTAGCAAAGACTTATAGATGACTTGGAGCCAGTGGGTTTGGCGACGAATATGAAGCGAGGGCCAGGCAACGAGAGCATACAGGTCGCAGTGGTGGGTAGTATATGGGGCTTTGGTGACAAAACGGATGGCACTGTGATAGCAAACTGGATGCAGTCTGAGTAAAGTGTTGGAGGCTATTTTATAAATGACATCGCCGAAGTCAAGGATCGGTAGGATAGTCAGTTTTACGAGGGTATGTTTGGCAGCATGAGTGAAGGATGCTTGGTAGTTGGTGAACCAGGCAAGGCAGTCGTTTGAGAAACCAAGGCTGTTGAGTCTGCCGATAAGAATGTGGTGATTGACAGAGTCGAAAGCATTGGCCAGTTCAATGAATACGGCTGTACAGTATTGTCTTTTATTCGATGGCGGTTATGATATTGTTTAGGACCTTGTGCACCCATGACCAGCTCGGAAACCAGATTGCATAGCGGAGAAGGTACGGTGGGATTCGAAATGGTCTGTGATCTGTTTGTTAACTTGGCTTTTGAAGACCTTAGAAAGGCAGGGTAGAATAGATATAGGTCTGTAACACTTTGGGTCTAGAGTGTCTCCCCCTTTGAAGAGGGGGATGACCGTGGCAGCTTTCCAATCTTTGGGGATCTCAGACGATACGAAAGAGGTTGAACAGGCTAGTAATAGGGGTTGCAACAATTACGGCGGATAATTTTAGAAAGAGAGGGTCCAGGTTGTCTAGCCCAGCGGATTTGTAGGGGTCCAGATTTTGCAACTCTTTCAGAACATCAGCTATCTGGATTTGGGTGAAGGAGAAATGGGGGAGGTTTGGGCAAGTTGCTGTGGGGGGTGCAGTGCTGTTGACCGGGGTAGTGGTAGCCAGGTGGAAAGCATGGCCAGCCGTAGAAAAATGCTTATTGAAATTCTCAATTATCATGGATTTATCGGTGGTGACAGTGTTTCCTAGCCTCAGTGCAGTGGGCAGCTGGGAGGAGGTGCTCTTATTCTCCATGAACTTTACAGTGTCCCAGAACTTTTTGGATTTGTGCTACAAAAACGCAAATTTCTGTTTGAAAAAGCTAGCCCTTGCTTTCCTAACTGCCTGTGTATATTGGTTCCTAACTTCCATGAAAAGTTGCATATCGCGGGGGCTATTCGATGCTAATGCAGCACGCCACAGGATGTTTTTGTGCTGGTCAAGGGCAGTCAGGTCTGGAGTGAACCAAGGGCTATATCGGTTCCTGGTTCTACATTTTTTGAATGGGGCATGCTTATTTAAGATGGTGAGGAAAGCACTTTTAAAGAATAACCAGGCATCCGCTACTGACGGAATGAGGTCAATATACTTCCAGGATAACCGGGCCAGGTCGATTAGAAAGGCCTGCTCGCTGAAGTGTTTTAGGGAGCGTTTGACAGTGATGAGGAGTGGTCGTTTGACCGCAGACCCATTACGGACGCAGGCAATGAGGCTGTGATCACAGATCCTGGTTGAAGACAGCAGAGGTGTATTTAGAGGGCAAGTTGGTCAGGATGATATCTATGAGGGTGCCCGTGTTTACAGATTTGGGGTTGTACCTGGTAGGTTCATTGATAATTTGTGTGAGATTGAGGGCATCTAGCTTAGATTGTAGGATGGCCGGGGTGTTAAGCATGTCCCAGTTTAGGTTACCTAACAGTACGAGCTCTAAAGTTAGATGGGGGGCAATCAATTCACATATGGTGTCCAGGGCACAGCTGGGGGCAGAAGGTGGTCTATAACAATGGTGAGAGACTTGTTTCTGGAAAGGTGGATTTTTAGAAGTAGAAGCTCGAATTGTTTGGGCACAAACCTGGATAGTATGACAGAATTCTGCAGGCTGTCCCTGCAGTAGATTGCAACTCCGCCCCCTTTGGCAGTTCTATCTTGTCGTAAAGTGTTATAGTTAGGGATGGAAATTTCAGGATTTTTGGTGGCCTTCCTGAGCCAGGATTCAGACAGGGCTAGGACATCCGGGTTGGCAGAGTGTGCTAAAGCAGTGAGTAAAACAAACTTAGGGAGTAGGCTTCTAATGTTAACATGCATGAAACCAAGGCTTTTCCGGTTACAGAAATCAACAAATGAGAGCGCCTGGGGAATGGGAGTGGAGCTAGGTGCTGCAGGGCCTGGATTAACCTCTACATCACCAGAGGAACAGAGGAGGATTAGGATAAGAGTACGGCTAAAGGCTATAAGGACTGGTTAAAGGCTATAAGGACTGTAAAATGAACAGGTTTCTAGGCGTGGAAGAATAGATTCAAGGCATAATGTACAGACAAGGGTATGGTAGGATGTGAATGCAGTGTATTTAAATCTAGGCATTGCGTGCCGATGAGAGAGGTTTTGTCTCTAGAGATATCATTTAGATCAGGTGAGGTCACCGCATGTGTGGGAGGTGAAAAAGGGCTAGCTAAGGCATATTGAGCAGGGCTGGAGTCTCTACAGTGAAATAAGACAATAATCACTAACCAAAACAGCAATGGACAAGACATTAGCAAGAGGCATGCGTAGCCGAGTGATCATAGGGACCAGTGGGAGGCTAGGTGAGCTGGAGACACGGCGATTCAGACAGTTAGCAGGCCGGGGCTAGCAGAAGGGCCTCAGGGGGGACGTCGCAACTGTTGTAGCGCCCTCGGATGGTTAGGTCGGCAGACCAGTCGTGTTGGATTGGCAGGGCTCCGTGTAGGCAGTAAAAGGGTCCAGGCCAATTGGCAAATAGGTATTGTAGCCCAAGAAATTGGCTGATGGTCCTCTTCAGCTAGCAGTCCGATATGCTCTAGAGAGCTGGCTGGCTCTAGAGAGCTGGCAAGGCTAGTTCCAGGCTCACTGGTGCTTGCTTCGGGACAGAGACGTTAGCCAGGGGGGGTAGCCACTCGCATAGTGGACCATTATGGACCAGACATAATCATTAATATCCTGGATATCCTAAAGTCATTGGAACAAAAACTCATTGCTGTGAGAGGCCAGGATAAGAGAGTGTATCTAAATAGATGTGTGTGTGTACAAATGTATGCATAAGTCAATGTGTGCACTGTAGGCATAGTGTTTGTTAACATGTGTGGGCAGAAAAAGTCAATCATGCTCAATCAGACTCAGAATAGACAGCTCAGAATATGTTTGAGTTTGGAAACATGGTTATGTGTGTGTGAGAGAGTCAGTGCATGTACTATGTAGTAGGCATGTACACTGAACAAAAATATAAACTCAACATGCAACAATTTCAAAGATTTTACTGAGTTACAGTTCATATAAGGAAATCAGTCAATTGAAATAAAGGCATTAGGCCCTAATCTATGGATTTCACATGACTGGGAATACAGATATGCATCTGTTGGTCACAGATAACTTTTTTTTAAACTTTTTATGGCTGCAGGGGCAGTATTGAGTAGCTCTGTTTAAGGTGCCCATTTCAAACGGCCTCGTACTCAATTCTTGCTCGTACAATATGCATATTATTGTTATTATTGGATAGAAAACACTCTCTAGTTTCTATAGCCGTTTGAATTATGTCTCTGAGTGGAACAGAACTCATTCTACAGCACTTTTCCTGATATGGAGTGAGATTTCAGAAATCTTGGCCCCTGCTCCCAGGTCAGTTCATAAGTCCCTGTGAATGCTATGATGCTACAAACACTGCCTACGCCTTCCTCTAGATGTCAGTAAGAGGTGACAATTTGAATGGAGTCGATTGCGCAATCAGGGCCTGTATAAAAGGCCAAAGACCGGATGTACCGTTCTTTTCCTGCTGCGCCTGACGCACGATGTACGTCGGACCTGCTCTCTTTCCAAGCTTGGGTTTAGCCAGTAATATTTCGCCGGTCATGTTTTTACTCGTTATAGGTGTTAAAAACATCATAAGGTAGTTAATTTAAACCGTTTTATAGCAATTTATATCCGTTTAGTGCGATTTTGAGGCATTGCTTTGTGTTGCACTTTGAAGCGCCGGGCACATTTCGGGGTCCCGGTCGAACGTTAGTGGGCATTTCGACGGACAAGAGGACATCTTTCGACCAAAAGAAGATTAGACCCAAGAAAGGATACATTGCCCAAGATTCTGATGGAAGATCACCTCATAGTAAGAAATATTTAAGATGATAAATCGTTGTTCTGTCGAAAAAATTTAAACGCATATTCCGCCATTTTCTTTGGTATAGCTTCGCTTGGCGAACCCTGTATTGCACAGTAAGGATAATTTTAGAAATGTAATTCAGCGATTGCATTAAGAACTAATTTGTCTTTCGATAGCTGTCCAACTTATATTTTTTTAGTCAAGTTTATGAATAGTTATGCATGAGACAAGATCACTGTTAAAGATGGCGCCCGACATTTTCAGGCTAGTTTTGCTAGTATTGTCATTGTATAACCACGTTTTTTTGTGGCTAAATATGCACATTTTCGAACAAACTCTATATGTATGTTGTAATATGATGTTACAGGAGTGTCATCGGAAGAATTCTGAGAAGGTTAGTGAAAAAATTAATATATTTTGGCGATGATTACGTTATCGCTCTCTTTGGCTTGAATCAATGCTCTGGTAACGTTTGCACATGTGGTATGCTAATATAACGATTTATTGTGTTTTCGCTGTAAAACACTTAGAACATCTGAAATATTGTCTGAATTCACAAGATCTGTGTCTTTCCATTGCTGTGAGCTGTGTATTTTTAAGAAATGTTTTATGATTAGTAATTAGGTAATTCTCGTTGCTCTCTGTATTTATTCTAGTCGAGTTGTGATGGTGGGTGCAATTGTAAACTATGATTTATACCTGAAATATGCACATTTTTCTAACAAAACCTATCCTATACAATAAATATGTTATCAGACTGTCATCTGATGAGGTTTTTTCTTGGTTAGTGGCTATCAATATCTTTATTTGGCCGAATTGGTGATAGCACCTGATGGAGTAAGAAACTGATGGAGTTAGAAAAGTGGTGTCTTTTGCTAACGTGGTTAGCTAATAGATTTACATATTTTGTCTTCCCTGTAAAACATTTTAAAAAATCTGAAATGGTGGCTTTATTCACAAGATCTGTATCTTTCATTTGGTGTCTTGGACTTGTTAATGTGTGAAAGTTAAATATTTAAAAAAAATAATAATAATTGAATTTCGCGCCCTGCACTTTGAGCTGGATGTTGTCATAGGTGTACCGACCTCGGGCTTGCAGCCATAAGAGGTTTTAAAGTAGGGCCGTGGATCAGAAAACCAATCAGTATCTGCTGTGACCACCAAACATCTCCTTCGCATAGAGTTGATCAGACTGTTACTGTTGTCCCACACCTCTTCAATGGCTGTGCAAAGTTGCTGGATATTGGCGGGAACTGTAACATGCTGTAGTACACGTCGATCCAGCGTATCTCAAACATGCTCAATGGGTGACATGTCTGGTGAGTATGCAGGCCATGCAAGAACTGGGACATTTTCAGCTTCCAGAAATTGTGTACAGATCCATGCGACATGGGTCCGTGCATTATCATGTTGAAACATGAGGTGATGGTGGGGGATGAATGGCACAGCAATGGACCTCAGAATCTCGTCACGGTATCTCTGTGCTTTCAAGTTGCCATCGATAAAATGCAATTGCGTTCAATATTCCGTAGCTTATGCCTTCCCATTCCATAACCTCACCACCATCATGGGGCACTCAGCAAACCGCTCGCTCACACAGCACCATACACGCTGTCCGCCATCTGCCCGGTACAGTTGAAACCTGGGATTCATCCATGAAGAGCACACTTCTCCAGCGTGCCAGTAGCCATCGAAGATGAAGATTTTCCCACTGAAGTCGGTTACAACTCTGAACTGCAGTCCGGTCCAAACCCTGGTGAGGACAACAAGCACACAGACGAGCTTTCCTGAGACGGTTTCTGACAGTTTGTGCTGAAATTCTTCGGTTGTGCAAACCCACAGTTTCATCAGCTGTCCGGGTGACTGGCCTCATAAGATCCTGCAGGTGAACAAGCCGGATGTGGAGGTCCTGGGCTGGCGTGTTTACATGTGGTCGGCGGTTGAGAGGCTGGTTGGACGTACTGCCAAAGTCTCTAAAATGACTTCTGAAGTGGCTTACGGTAATTAATAATCAATTCTCTGGCAAAGCTCTGGTGGACATTCCTGCAATCAGCATGCCAATTGCACGCTCCCTGAAAACTTGAGGCAAATGTGGCATTGTGTTGTGTGACAAAACTGCACATTTTAGAGTGGACTTTTATTGCCCCCAGCACAAGGTGCACCTGTGTAATGATCATGCTGTTGAATCAGCTTGTTGATATGCCACACCTGCCAGGTGGATGGAGTATCTTGGCAAAGGAGAAATGCTCACTAACAGGGACGTAAACAAATTTGTGCACAAAATTTGAGAGAAATACGTTTCTTGTGCATATGGAACATTTATGGGATCTTGTATTTCAGCTCATGAAACATGGGACCAACACTTTACATGTTGCGTTTATATTTTTGTTCAGTATATGTTTGTTAACGTGGCTGGGACGATCAGCAGTGCGTCAGCTGCATTTGTAAAATAAGTCTGCCAATCAACACAAACCTCTTCAATCAAAACCGCTCTTCTTAAATTCCCGTCATTCTTTCTTCTTATGAATTCACACACACACACACACACACACACACACACACACACACACACACACACACACACACACACACACACACACACACACACACACACACACACACACACACACACACACACACACACACACACACACACACACACACACACACACACACAGAGAGTGCAGTATTACTTTGGTAGTATGCCTAAGTGTTCCACAGTGGCCCTAGTCTGTCATCCTGCCTCATCTGGCCTCAATCAGTCACTGGCCTGACAGCTTAATCTGTGTCATTCATTCTCTCAGATCAAAGAACCTCACTGCAATTTCCATCCATTACACCCACGCGTAAAGACAAACATACATGTAGAGTACACACACAGGTAGATACAAACAGACACACACATAAATGTGGACATAGGTAAGCGAGCAAACACTGAATTCAGATATGTGATGCAGGCATCCCCAGGGAAGAGCATTTCATTCACGGAACAGAGGAACAGAGGAAGCACTTGCAAGAGGAGACAATTGACCACTATAAAACAAACCTGACCCACTGGGCACACACTGGTCGAGTCAATGTTGTTTCCACGCCATTTCAATGAAATTACATTCAACCAATGTGGAATAGACGTTGAACTGACATCTGTGCCCAATGGGTAAGAATGACAATTCCCTCTTTTATTGGACCTGAACTAGAACTTTGGAAATGAAACCAAACTTAACAAATCTACTTCAAACCAGGCCCGACTGACACTATGTTAGGGTTAGATATGCAGAGAAACCCTATCTCTAGTTGTTGGTAAAGCCCACCTCAGTGAACTACCTCCCTGCCTGCCCTGACGTCCACTGGTTCAGGGTGTAGGGTTTCACTATAGTGCAGTGTTTAAAGTATCATAAGCTAGATGATAATGAATGCACATGAACCTTTTTGACCGACCTAGGCTCTTAGTGACACCCCAGATAGAACTGTATTGACACCCCAAGAAAATATGACTCTAAGACCAAAGACAATATAGTATGAAGATATGCCAAAACTGCTTCTCCAATAGAAATCCCTGATCACACTTGTAGTTGTAGGCGATGCCATGGAAACGTTAGCTAGCATAGCTCATGCGCAGAAACAGTAATGTACAGGCCATCAAATGAAACCCAGCTAACAACAAATGCTGCCACTTTATATAATGTTTACATACCCTACACTACTCATCTCATATGTATATACTGTACTCTATACCATCTACTGCATCTTGCCTATGCCGTTCGGCCATCACTCATCCATATATTTTTTTTTACATATTCTTATTCATTCCTTTACACTTGTGTGTATAAGGTAGTTGTTGTGAAATTGTTAGATTACTTGTTAGATATTACTGCATGGTCGGAACTAGAAGCACAAGCATTTCGCTACACTCGCATTAACATCTGCTAACCATGTGTATGTGACAAATAAAATTTGATTTGAAATGTTGCCACAACCTTCGAGACAGTTCCCTTAAGAGTATCATTAGGCCATTAACTAACGTTTTCATAGGAATGTTCCCATGTTGTGCAAGGAATGTTTCCAAGAGACAATTCCTTAATGTAAAATAGAACATGGTTGGCATGTTCTCAGAATATAAGATATTAATGTTCTAGACACGTCTCATGATAATGTTGCAATAACATTCCTGTGTCCAGTTTTCTGAAAGCTAGGAGAATATTCCATCAATGTCCCACCAAACATACACAGAACATGGTTTCCATGTACTTAGAACATAAGATAATGTTCTAGACACATTTCATGTGAAAATTGCAAGAAAATTTACTCACACACAGTGCTTTTAACATTGTGTTTTCAATTGACATACTTGACACATGATTACATTGTGCATTTTAACTTATAGAGTAATTATTATGTCCTCTTCTGGGATTTGAACTCACAACTGCTTGGTTCAAGATACTCTGATTCTCCAGCTATGCCACCATGTCTGTGTTAGGTATCAGTTACTCTGACTATTCTCTCATCATTGATTTGATTTACTTATCATTGATTTTATTTCAGCAATTGAAGGTCTTTCTGTATAGTTGTGTAAAGTTGGTGGGACATACAGTGCCTTGAGAAAGTACTTACCCACCTTGGCGTTTTACCTATTTTGTTGTATTACAACCTGTAATTTAAATAGATTTTTATTTGGATTTCATGTAATGAACAAAATAGTCCAAATTGGTGAAGTGAAATGAAAAAAACTGAAAAGTGGTGGGTTCTCATATGTATTCACCTCCTTTGCTATGAAGCCCTTAAATAAGATCTGATGCAACCAATTACCTTCAGAAGTCACATAATTAGTTAAATAAAGTCCACCTGTGTGCAATCTAAGTGTCACATGATCTCAGTATATATACACCTGTTCTGAAAGGCCCCAGAGTCTGCAACACCACTAAGCAAGCGGAACTATGAAGACCAAGGAGCTCTCCAAACAGGTCAGGGACAAAGTTGTGGATAAGTACAGATCAGGGTTGGATTACAAATAAATATCAGAAACTTTGAACATCCCACGGAGCACCATTAAATCCATTATTAAAAAATTGAAAGAATATGGCACCACAACAAATCTGCCAAGAGAGGGCCACCCACCAAAACTCACGGACCAGGCAAGGAGGGCATTAATCAGAGAGGCAACAAAGAGACCAAAGATAACCCTGAAGGAGCTGCAAAGCTCCACAGCGGAGATTGGAGTATTTGTCCATAGGACCACTTTAAGTCATACAGAGCTGGGCTTTATGGAAGAGTGGCCAGAAAAAAGCAATTTCTTAAAGAAAAAAATAAGCAAACGCGTTTGGTGTTTGCCAAAAGGCATGTGGGAGACTCCCCAAACATTTGGAAGAAGGTACTTTGGTCAAATGAGACTAAAAATTGAGCTTTATGGCTATCAAGGAAAACACTATGTCTGGCACAAACCCAACACCTCTCATCACCCCAAGAATACCATCCATTTTTCATCGGCAGGGACTGGGAAACTGGTCAGATTTGAAGGAATGATGGATTGTGCTAAATATAGGGAAATTCTTGAGGGAAACCTGTTTCAGTCTTCCAGAGATTTGAGACTGGAATGGAGGTTCACCTTCCAGCAGGACAATGACCCTAAGCATACTGCTAAAGAAACACTTGAGTGGTTTAAGGGGAAAGTTTTAAAAGTCTTGGAATGGCCTTGTCAAAGCCCAGACCTCAATCCAATTGAGAATATGTGGTATGACTTAAAGATTGCTGTATACCAGCGGAACCCATCCAACTTGGAGAAACTGGAGCAGTTTTGCCTTGAAGAATGGGCAAAAATCCCAGTGGCTAGCTGTGCCATGCTTATAGAGACATACCCCAAGAGACTTGCAGCTGTAATTGCTGCAAAAGGTGGCTCTACAAAGTATCGACTTTGGGAGGGTGAATAGTTATGTACGCTCAAGTTTTCTGGTTTTTTTTTGTCTTATTTCTTCTTCAAAGTGGTAGGCATGTTGTGTAAATCAAATGATACAAACCCTCCAAAAAATCTATTTTAATTCCAGGTTGTAAGGCAACAAAATAGGAAAAATGCCAAAGGGGTGAATACTTTCGCAAGCCACTGTATTAACCTGCTGTAATGGTATTCCTGAATCACTGTGATCAATTAATTATTTTCTTAGAACATACTTTTAACAGAGCTGAGATGTACTTATTTAAGTTCATTCACCCTATTGCTTACACCTATCAAGTTGTTTCAGATTTACACAAGTGCCTAGGGAGGAGGGGTTATGGTTGCTTCTAGACAGGGCCTAACTATACTCGCCCAGTAAGCATATGCCCCCAGAGACACCCCTTATTGGGAACGTGTTTAGAGACTTTGTCATTGGTGCTGGTGACCTGGGTTTGTGACCTGCCAGGGGAGTCACCCTACTGTCACATTCTTAGCAGTTAATGTCATTATTGCTGTTTTTAATTGCATTTATCAGACATTTCAAAGGTTTATATGGAAATGTCGTGAGAACACTTGGAAATATTATTTATGAATCTTCAGTTACTTGAGACATTCACTGGAATCTTGGTTTTGCCTTTAGAATTTGAGAAAATTAACAACTAAGGATGAACTTTTTACTTTTCCCATTGACTTGCTCAACCCCCAAATCCGGTCTGGTGTGTTGAGTCTGCTTCGCAACACGTTGCTGGTTTGAAAACTCTGTGTTATGACCCTCTGCAGCACATATCTACTATGTTTCGAAGGTTACCCATACCCACACAGAACTAAAACATTTCAACAGGATGATTGAACTCTGACCTCAGTGCTCACCCGAGCACAGCCCACAAAAACCATGGTCTTCACATGTCTCCGTTAGGCCAGGAGACATTATGTGGCCACCCACCCAGTCAGCTCAAGCCTATAGGCCTTACCACATTTTACTCTATGGATAGTCAACAGTAAAAATAATAATAAATAAGATGTTTTTGTAGCGTACACCAGATAGGTGCAGTGAGATGTGTTGTACAGTAGAGATGAAAAAATGGGCACAGAGTGAACAGACAGAGCCATTTCCCCTCTTATCTTTATACTGAATATAGTATAGGGAAATGCAGTAACAAAGACCGACTGTTGAGTAATAGATGAATGAATGTACAAACAAGGGGGACAGACAAAAAAATAAAGTCTTTGATAGTGCCACTGACAGGACAGGTAAAGAAAACATCAGAGAAATTGATCCTTAGAAAGAGACAAATGAGGAGACAGAAAGCGAGATGGAGACTGACACCCACTCCCCCGACACATGAATGTATGACCTGCCTGCACAAACATTGATGATTATAGGGGCAGGGAGATCTCTGATTCTCTGACCCTGCGTTGGTGACCCCAGTCTCCAAATAAGAGAATGAGCAGCAATTAGAGGTAGGGGCATTGGTCAGGTAGCTGACCTCTGGGACCCTGCCTGGCTGGTATTTGACTCCTCATAGCTGGGGGATGTGATGAACTGAGAGACATAGAACAAAATGTATCCCAGGAACAAAAGGGACAAAAGAGCATCTACTCCATGTACCATTTCCCCGTTGACTGCTGTCAGAATGCTGTGTTTGCCGGTGAATTTTATTTTTTGCTTTCTCTATCTTTTCACATTGTAAACAACAGTTTTATTGCCTGTGTGCTGGCACCACACTAGTCTCCTTTTTCATAGTAAATTACTGACAAGTCAATTAACATTTCAATGTGTTCTGCATTTCAAGCTTAAATGAGCAGCCAAATATAGATGGCTATACGTGCAGCTTTAAACATAGTTTATAGCTCTCCCTCCCATCCAGTTAAACTCTCTCAGCTGTCACCTCTGTGAGCTGAAATTAACATAAATACAACACCATTCTGAGATCCAAACCATCATTGGATTTACAACAAAACTAGCAGAATTCTGAAGTAATTAATAAACCATCCACATTTGCCATGCAAAACACATCCCAAAATATGACTGGTGTCAAAATGTTTGTTAACATTGCAGTAACATCATCGCAACACCATCAATTCCATTTGCAATGCATCCACTCTCCATTCTCATTCAATTACTTGATCTGAATCTTGGTTCTGTTAAAGAATTGCCACCAAACTTACTCAGTACGTAAGAAAATATAAATATGGAAATGATTAGAGGATATGTGAACATAACACAAATCATCAAATTTGCGCACAAAAAAACTATTAAAGATCACACACACACACACACACACACACACAATCTTACACTCTGTGAGAGAATCTGAATCTCTTTTTATTTAATTTTTTTACAACATAAGCCATTCTAATAGTCTGTCAAAAAGATGACAGTCATCCCGATTCTACATCTGTATGTCACTAACATTACCAGCTAACAGCTAATTCCTCATAAACAGGATTAACACAATCTCTCATAAAGACATTTTTGACACACACTGCAGCTTTGGAGAGGGAACAAAGGAGAAACAATGAGATGTTGAGGATGGAGAGAAATACGCTTTTTGCTGCCTGGCGGGCTGCCAAACTCTATAGTGGGTATTAGAGTGGAGGAGGATGAGAATGAAGTGAGATATTACAAGTTGGGTAGATGAAGAGAACACAAACTGAAAACAAATATTTGAAATGGTGAGATATAGTTAGATGGTAACCACTGAGAAATGTATTGGATGGGTACTTGGAATAAATAAGTTGGGGGAAATGAGCTGCGTTTGAAAACTCAAACTCATAATGAACCTACTGCACAACCACTTTGTCCACAGCTGCCACATAAAGACTTGCGTGCCATTTTATTACTTGATTGCTCTCCAATTATGTCTGAATTACATAACTCAATGATATGTCAGATATTGAAAATTATAGAGGCCTTCATGCACAGCCATTCTGTTTAATATAAATGTCCTTATTATGCCATGTTGGTTCCCATTTGTGTTCACTGCCTGGAAATGCCATCAGTCTGGTCCGTACATAGTTTGTATGGTATTAAAGGCATTTAGAGGAATCAATTCCAATGTTGTGGGTCTATTCAACTTCTACAATGAGCCATACACCTGGAGACATTATGTTTGTTTGATTTACAGTACTGAGCGTGTGTGCCACAGTGCCAGGAGCTAGGAACGTATCAATAAGTTCAGCAGTGGACTGTTCATTTCCTCACATGCATGTGGTTTAAAGGGAATTGTGTATACTTAACAAAAATATAAAATGCAACATGCAACAATTTTTATGATTTTACTGAGTTAGAGTTCATATAAGAAAATCAGTCAATTGAAATAAATTCATTAGGCCCTATGTATGGACGTACTGCCAAATTCTCTCAAACGACATTGGGGCGACTTATGTTATGGTAGAGAAATTAACATTGCATTTTCTGGCAACAGCTCTGGTGGACATTCCTGCCGCCAGCATGCCAATTGCACGCTCCCTCAAAACTTAAGACATCTGTGTGCATTGTGTTCTGCACATTTAAGAGTGGCCTTTTATTGTCCCCCAGCACAAGGTGCACTTGCTAGCTAATTTGTCCTATTTAGCTAGCTTGCTGTTGCTAGCTAATTTGTCCTGGGATATAAACATTGAGTTGTTATTTTAACTGAAATGCACAAGGTCCTCTACTCCGACAATTAATCCACACATAAAACGGTCAACCGAATCGTTTCTAGTCATCTCTCCTCCCAGGCTTTTTCATCTTTGAACTTACATGGTGATTGGCATCTAAACTTTCATAGTATTACCACGACAACCGGCAAAACAGTTTGTCTTTCAATCACCCACGTGGGTATAACCAATGAGGAGATGGCACGTGGGTACCTGCTTCTATAAACCAATGAGGAGATGGGAGAGGCAGGACTTGCAGCGCAATCTGCATCAGAAATAGGAATGACTTCTATTTTAGCCCTTGGCAACGCAGATGCTTGTTGGCGCGCGCGAGCAGTGTGGGTGCAATAATTGAATAACATATATTCCTACATTTATTTTACAACGCGATGCGAGCGGTGTAGTCAGGGTATTAGGCTAATACAAAGTCAGAGAAGCATGTGGTAGAGTGGATAGAGAATATATTCAACCATGCATAAAGTCTAGATAAGTTATTGTAGTAGGCTATCAAGCCCATCCCTCAAACTTGTCTGGTTCATATATATATACGTTTTATTAGTCGTATGTACAGGACACATACTGTACACACCGTCTAATGAAATGCTTAAGAAATAATTAAATATTGAATACGAACATAAAGTTAATGGCTCAGTGGAATAGAATAAACATTTAAGCATAAGTATGATACAGAAAGGGACAACTTATAGTCCAATATTTACACATGTTTTGGGGAAGGGGTGTTTAAATTGTGCAGTATTTAGCAATAATAATAAGTCTGGTAGCAACAGTTGTGATGTGTGTAGCATGAATGTATGTTGTGTGTGTGTGTGTGTGTGTGTGTGTGTGTGTGTGTGTGTGTGTGTGTGTGTGTGTGTGTGTGTGTGTGTGTGTGTGTGTGTGTGTGTGTGTGTGTGTGGACGAGTGAATGTCTGTGTGTGTGTGGACGAGTGAATGTCTGTGTGGGTGTATGTGAGTGAGTGCATGTGTGCTAAGGAGAAGAGACTCAGAGCAGGTGGTCAGTCCAGTTCAAGTCTGAAGCAGTCTAATGGCTTGTACATAGAAACTGTTCCTGAGTCTGTTGGTATCAGACCTCATGCTCCGATACTGTCTGCCCGACGGTAAGGGAGTGAACGGCTCGTGGCTGGGGTGTGTGGGGTCTTGATGCTGCGGGCCTTCCTCAGGCACTGTTTTGAGTACATTTCCTGGATGGGTGGGAGTGTGAATAGCGATGGAAATGGTATCTTCCGTGGATATGTTGGAGCGGTAGGAAAATTCGAGAAGGTCCTGTGTGCCTGGCATACTGGCCTTGATGTGTGCCACCACCAGCCTCTCGAAGCACTTCATGATGTCTGTGGTGAGCGCGACGGGGCAATAGTCATTTGGGCATGTCACCTGGTTTTTCTTGGGCACTTTGACGATGGTGGTCTCCTTGAAACAAGTGGGGACAAACCCTTGGACAGGGACAGGTTGAAGATATCTGAGAAGACGCCCACCAGCTGGTCAGCATATGCTCTGATGACACGGACAGGGATGCCATCTGGGATGGCGCCTTTGTGAGTATTCACTCTTTTGAGGGTTTTCCTCATGTCAGCCTCGGAGAGCGAAAGCACCTGGTCGTCCGGAGCAGCGAGAAACTTCTGGGATGGCTCTGTATTGTCTGCCTCGGAGCAAGCATAGAATATGTTAAGCTCATCTGGGAGGGAGGTTTCAGTGGCCATCACAGAGCTGGATGTGCCTTTGTTGTCTGTGATAGTCTGAAGTCCTTCCCACATGTGTTGCGAGTCTGAGTTGTCAAACCCTAATGTTTTGCGGAGTATGTACCTGCTTGCCTTGTACGCGTCGCATGCCACTGAGTAATCGGGGTTTGTTCTGCTCACAGAATGGTGCAGCATATCATAGTGTGACAATGAGCTATCAAGCCATAAGAATTGAGTGCCCTTGGGTTATTTTCGCCAGCGGTTCAGGTTTCTTCAAACTGGGCATCAAAGAGAACTGTAATAAGGAATTACTGTGGCTGAAAAAAACAGGAGGAAAAAGTAGATAAACTAATTTCCTTCCCTGCCATTAAGGAGGCCCTGGTTTGTGTGCTGTAAGGCTGCTAGCTGGTATGCGCTCTGCGGCTGGTTCACATTAACCATGTTCATGAGCCCTTGCAAATAAGCCAACCTCACACACTCTACTCACGCTCATTTACGGAATCCTCGTGGATGAGTCTGGAATTCAGTCTGTGTGCCGCCAGACGGAAAAAAAAGCCTATCCCATGCAGGGCAATTTTGGTCGATTTTAAAATGTTATTGCACAGCCTGGTCTCACAGACTAGACGTAACATTGTAAACATACATTTGAGACACTAATTAGTATTATATGGTACGTTTGGTATAGTTACATGAGACAGAAGGTTACTTAAGGCAAAAGCAAATGTAGGGTGGATGGTCAAGGTGGATGGGTGGGCGTATAACGCAAACGTCTAGGAATCCAAAGGTTGCTTGTTCGAATCTCATCACAGACAACTTTAGCATTTTTGCAACTACTTACAACTTTTTAGCTACTTTGCAATGACTTAGCATGTTAGCTAACCTTTCCCTAATTAACCCTGATCTTAACACTAACTAAACCCTAACCTTAACCCCTAGCCTAGATAACGTTAGCCATCTAGCTAACATTAGCCACAACAAATGGGAATTCGTAACATATCATAAGCTTTGCAAATTCATAACATATTGTACGAATTGCAATTCGTAACGTATTGTACGAATTGCAATTCATAACATATCATGCGAAAGGAAGATGGACATCCACAAATTAATACAATATGAAACGTAACATAGCATACTAAATGGAGGGAAACAGATTTACATCTGTGTTACATCAAACCCTGAATCCAGGTTGTCATGTTCTGTTGGATGAAGAGAACAGGGTCACTACATGTGTGTGAAAGGGGTTGGGTAAGGGGTTGGGTAAATTACGATTATTCTGCCAGCAGCACAAATTATGATGTCATATTCCTATGGTAATGAGGAAACCTTCAAAATAAATGCCCGCATTTCAAAACATTGCAATCTGGATAACTCATTCAAAATCATTTTAATCAATGACCACTTTAATTGTGCCAACAATAAAAAGCAATACGTTTTTTTATGAACACAAATAAAAAACATGGTTAAAAAACTCAAATTAAGACCAATAATAGAATGCTATGTTTACACTGGTATGCCGAGAATATTGGGCTGTAGAGAGAAACTTTTCTACCCGTCTCAGCTAAGGTGGGGCGGGAAATACTCAGTAGGGTCTATACTAACCAAACATGTTTTGTTTTGGAGGGGGACTATGTAATGCATATTCAGCAGCACTTTGTTCTCCACTCCCCCCATAGCCCCAATGCAATAAACTGTAATAGATTGTACATGGGATATATATTGACTTGTAGAGAGAACTGTTCTACATGTCTCAATTAAAGTGGGGTGGAAAATACGCATTAGAGTCTTTACTAACCATATATGGTTCGTTTTGGAGGAGGACTGTGTCGCAAGGCCTGCGGAAGGCTTTTTACTCTGCCTCTTCCATATCTCCCAATACAATGCACTGTAATAGACTGAACATGGGATACATATTATCTTGTAGAGAGAACTTTGCTACCTGTCTGAAATATGACTTGGTACAACTATTCATTTTTGTACCCCCGGCTATACATTGCTTCCTTGCACTGACTGCAATTTGGAGAGCATAAACATTGAATGTGGAGGAGATCATTGGCAAAAAAAAATGTGCAGGTAGCATTTCATTGACAAAGATTCTATAATTTCACACATATTGCTGTTTTGAACCAATGGTTTGTGTAGTCTGTCCTGTTTTCACTGCCTTTCTTTACATATGGAAAAGTGATGATTCCTAGAAAGAATTGCACAATAGGGATTTGATTCCTTTACTTTTGCTGCAAATAAGCCCTTCCAGCTATATGCTTGAAGATTCCTGACACCTCCTTGTGAATGGACCTTTTCCCATTCATAAAGGGTCAGTGTAAACACTGACTTGGAGTTTCTCGCCTAAATTCATCAATAGCTGCTTAAGCTGACAAAAACACACGGGAGTGTGTCCTTGCTTATTTGGATCATTGGCTGTTTATCTACTTCATCCTCAGAATCATTTGACTCAAGTGTTTCCTTGCTTATCAGTGGTTCTACATCTGTGTTTTGGAGTCATCTTCACAATAATTTAGTGTGTACATGTTCCTTATCGGTTAAACTACTAACTGACAAGTGCTGCTGGATGTGTACTACACAGTCCCACTCAAAAACGAACCATATTTGGTTAGTAGAGAACCTACTGAGTATGATCCACCCCACTTTAGCCGAGACAGCTAAAAACATTCTCTCTGCAAGCCAATATGTATCCCATGTACAGTGTATTGCATTGCAGTGAACGGAGTGTGTGGAGTAAGGGGTCACTAGCACTTTGTATTAAAAGCATTACTAAGCACAAGAGACCAATTTAAGTTTTGCAGACTCTATTGAGTAATTCCAATAACATATATTTTGTATTTGACCTACACAATAGCTTTCAACATTTCAGTATTTGTGTAAACTTTCAATATAAATTGTACGAAAAATACAATATTAAAAATAAAATGTCAAATTATCCATTCATTTTTTAAAGTTGTTAGCATGCTGTGAAAAACAATTGTGCTGCACTAATGTTAAAAATATTCACAAAGTTTAGCATGTCTTTGCAGGGGACTCTTACTATGAAAAAATACAAATAAATCCTCGATCGTGCTGCCAGCATAATATCCGGCTGCTATGAGAACGGTCATGGGTAAATGCTTACCAATCTCAGGGCGTGTGTGAGCCCATTTAAACTCTCACTCAAGACAACACTTGACCGTAGGTGGCTTCGGCATAGGCTACACACATAGGGTCCTGCATAGAGTGTAGAGGTGTAGCAATAACATGACAATGTCTTGTGCGAGGAAACATGAGCTGGTATCGTTGTTGACATGAGGGCATGCCTGACTTGTCCCTAGGTGAGATCTGTGCGACAAGGACCAACCGCGCACGGAACACTTCGTCATTGATTAATGATAATTGTTAATTCTCTGAATGCGAATACAATCATTTCCCCCATCATTATTAATGACAAGATGTCAAACAAAACATTCGGATGACTCGAACTGCGCCTCGATAGGATTTCAAATAACAGGGATTTGGGCAGGTATGCGCAATTTTGATGTTCTCATTGGAATGCGCTCATTTTTGGTATAAACAAAAACATGTGATGCTGAAGCGCATCTGCACTACCGGCGAGAATAATTCGACTATTTGACTGTGCAGTTTTCTTGTCATTGGATTGGTGATAACTCATCCAGCGGGATTCTGAGCCTGTGAAACCACTTACAGGTCGTCTTCGATTTGAGATGCTGGCGATTAACTGCGCTTTAATTTTAGCGCTCATGCAAAGCGGGACAGGTGAGTGGCCATCATCTTGATATTAATTTGATATAACGGGATGCAGCAATAGGCTATCAGCCAACTAGCCATTTTATAGGCTATATCTGGAATTCAAGATCACCATACATAGGCTATTTTGACTCTTATGAATAATATCATAATAGGCCTATGGTATTTCCCCATTTTAGATTCGATTTTTCCCATAATATAGGCCTAATGCTTATGTTGGCTACACCTATATTCGGCGCTATTATGGTGACGACGCAGTGGATAGGAATGTATCATAATACATTCCATTGTGGGATGAATTGGGCACACAGTGCTGTGCCACCAGCTGAAGGTTCCGTAATCTGCCCTGTTCTCTTTACAGTTATGAATGGCACATTTTATCGATAACTGGAAGCCTATCACCCTGGCCCGATCCTTGCTGATATGCTGCCATAGGCGAAGCGCCCAAAAATACCAGAACAGTTTTCCCTCACGCAGAAAAACAGCTGTCTGTCTAGAACTCACGTGCACTGGAAACTGAGGCCCCGGAATAGGCTACAATGTTGCAAGTTTGCTATAGCTACAGCTTCCGGCCTGACCCAGTTGATTGATTTGGTACAAGGTTGCAATTCACTAGATAGTTAAAGTCAAGACAAATAGAAAGGAAGGCAGAGGGGCGAAGTAGAGGGATAAATACGATTGCAAGAACCTGCATTTTCATCAGGATATTTTCTGTTTTTATTTGTCGGCTTTATATATTTTTACTTAGTTGACAATGGCTTACTTATAGGTTATAGGCTTACTGAATTGGCCTAAGCTATCTCTGAGTTCCATGCGCTCATTTCTTTAGCCACCAATGGCCCACAGTGTATCAGTCCATATGGCAGAGAGCACTGCATCAGTGCGTCTATATGTCCGAGGCTGGTGCTCTTGCATTCGTTTAATTTCAACTTGATATATTTATCATTTTAATTCAGATTTGTATTAATAACCACGTGACAATGATTTTGAGAAACTAAACGTTATTATTGAAATGCGCATATGAACATTCTAACTGGCACGCAGATCGGTATAAATGGTAGGATCAAATGTAAGCTTCCCCAAACATGAAACTAAGTATGTTAGCTACCCAGGTTTTCAGGCATGGCATTATCTTGTAAAATGCTGTTCATATTTTATTCTTAGCAATCAACAGCTCATAAAATGACGAATAGGCCTAAACTTGAAATTGCTAATTCTCATGACAATTTAACCCACTGCGCAAACTCTATGATAGTCTTGAGTAGCATAATTACATTCAATTGGCTATTGTCCATTTTACTTTGACCTGTCATGTTTTTAGAATATGGTGTGTCTGTTAACATGTTAATTCATATTCACATCGAAGCGTATTTTTATTTAATGGTGCGCCATTTAGGCTATTTGATCGAAAACACGCATTATGTAAAAAGTGTCTGTTTCATGACATTGTCATAAATCTGGTCGCCCTGTAGTCTACAGAAAAGCCCAAAGAGACTATATACTCTTTCTATTGTATAGGCTATATGATTTATGTTCGATGACGTTGACAAAGCATTGGTGGAGCGCCACAGTGCTGCGTCTCTCCAGCAGCACCATGGAGAGGCACGCTGAGCAAAGACGAGCTATATATTGTGCGCACCAGAGTTTGGCAAAGTGGGCCGATTATCATGGGGCGGCATCTGCGCTCACCTTAATAGCCCATATGCCACTGGGTGAGAGAAGTTTTCATTGTTTTGGGGCAAAATTATGTGAGGGGTTATGTGTTGTTGTGGGTGTTGTTCAGAAAATGCCGCACTCATCAATCTGCTGTCACCTGATTTACTCTGATATTATTGGGTTACCGTGGATGACGCAACCTGAGATGCACCTCTTGTACATTGCCTCCTTTCCTGCTGGACACTCTGAGTGCATTGACACAGATCTCTTATTTTAAATTTCTCTCCATCCACCCCATCTTCAGCCTCCAGGTGTGTAGACCATGCCTGCAGTCCTCCCGTGGGCAACCTGGCCAGTGGCAGGACCCTCACATCCCTCTCAGGCTGCTGTGGGAATGGGTCCCAACACTCCCCATGCCCCACTCCCCTCCACCCCTGTCCAGTTGACCTTCACCCGCCTGCCAACATGGTGGATGATCCCTTCCAGCACCCAGCCACCTGGTGGGCCTCGGGCATGGGCACTGACCAGGAGGAGGAGGTCCGTCTGGACCTGGAGACTCGTTTCTGTCTGACCCACGTGGTGCTGCTGTTCCACTCACCCAGGCCCGCTGCCATGGCCATGGAGCGCTCGCAGGACTTTGGTCGGACGTGGGAGACGCTCAAGCTGTTTGCACAGAACTGCAGTCTTGCGTTTGGTCTTCCTGATGACACCGGTCAGCCTGGCTCGCTGTGTACGTCCCGGTACTCCAGTGCCAAGCCGTGCAGCAGGGGAGAGGTAAGGCGACAGAATGTCTCATTTCTTTTGTGGTGTAAGACACAATTTTAGAAGCACAGTAGACAAACAGTATACAGTAGACCCTTATCTTTCTCAAAAGGTAATATTCCGGATTCTGAGCCCTGGTGGATTAGTTGACCCCTACAGTCCAGAGGGCCTTTCCCAGCTGACCCTCACCAACCTCCGCCTCAGACTTCTCAAGGCCCAGACCTGCCCATTATCTGTCGCACCTTCCACCTCTTCTTCCTCCATTGGACTCTCCTACCCTCCTACGGACCTGAATCTCCCCATCCTCCCTTCCCCCCAGCCCAGCTCAGAGCCCCCTGCCTCAGCTCCCTTTGCCATTTACACTCTCCTGGCTCGAGGGACCTGTCTCTGTCATGGCCATTCAGAACACTGTTTACACAGTGGTGAACAGGACAAACTGAAGGACATGGTGAGTGTGGCCTGCTCAGCCTGTGTGTGTGTGTGTTAAAAATGCTTCATTATCTAAGCTTGTCCTTTGTGTTAAATAGCCCTGTTTTGTTGCAGGTGCCTGGCAGGTGTGTGTGCACTCACCACACAGCAGGAGAACACTGTGAGAGGTGTGCCCCTCTATACAACGACCGTCCCTGGAGGGCAGCCAACGGCAGCAGTGGGGAGCCACACCCGTGCCACAGTGAGTGCCCTACTAAGATGGGTCAATGGCCAGGCAGTGTTGGGTTGCCAACTCAAATCAAGCTCATGTTGAGAGATCATAGAAATACTTCAACACTGTTTATATGTCAGTTATTACGTTTCATTCAAACATGAATAAAATCTCCTGGAAAAGTTTTGCTTGCAGGGAGGTCAAGACTCCAAGCCAAACCGGGAGTGTTGGCAAACCTACCGTTGGGTGTCATCTCATAATCTATCCTTCCAGTTGACTAACCCCTCCGTCCTCTCTCCCATCCCATCGTTGTCTCCCTGTGCTCCAGAGTGTGAGTGTTACGGCCACGCGACGAGCTGTCACTTCTCCCAGAGGGTGTGGCTGTCCTCAGGCGCCACCAGTGGGGGCGTCTGTGACGAATGCCGACACAACACAGCAGGGCGCAGGTGCCAGCGCTGTCGCCACGGTTACCACCGCCACCCGGCCATGCCCCTTGGCTCCTCCCACATCTGCACACGTAAGTCGGTACAACCTATGGACAAGTGAAAGAAATATAGAATAACGTGTGAATGCTACATTTCATCTGTTGTACATTAATTGTTGTCCCACATGTCGGTGAATTCCAGTTATACATCATGTATAACAGTACTTGAAATTGCAGGCATGGGTGTATATTAAAACATCTGTCTCCCTCTAATGGTATGGATTTGTCACAGTAGAGCGAGACGAGGGAGAAATATGTGTGTGTGTGTGTGGTCTTAAGTCTTTTTCTCTCTTTCACAGGTTGTTGGTGTGACCCACTGGGCTCATTACCAGCCAGCTCTGGGGAGGAGGGCCCATGGTGCCACCCGAGGAGTGGACAGTGCCACTGCAGACCTGGTGTGGGGGGAACAGGCTGTAGCCACTGTCTCCCTGGGTACTGGGGCTTTGGGGAAGAGGGGTGCAAACCCTGTGCTTGTCCCCAAAACTGTGACCCCCACACTGGGCTTTGCCTTGACAGGTAAGACATTTTTTTCTCTACTAAATCCAACATTTCTTATGTGGCTTTCTTTCCTATTACCAGTTTCATCTGACCTCCGTATTCTCGTTGTCACATCAGCAGCTATGCAAATAACCAGGTTTTCAATGTCCCAATGGGGGGCAAGATTCCTGACATGGACCATGCCTTGACCAGTGAGGGTGAGGCAGTGTGGTCAAAGGAACTGGCAGTCTCTGCCATGCACTACACAGGTGAATGATGATGCACACTAGCATTAGAGTTATGCACATCACTACTTAAAGCTTGCTGTCATGGGTTTGAGTAAACATATTCATGTACTGCTGACAATGTCTGTCTATGGCTCCTTCCAGGGAAATGCAGCTGTAAGGAAAGAAAGTTGAGGAGTGTCTCGGATCTCTGTAAGACCAAACATGCCTATGGTAAAATATTTTCCAAGGCTCTCACATACTAGACATCTTACAGTATTTTCATTTTTCGCCTCACTCTGTAATGGCCTCTTGACCATTGGTCTAGTCAAGTGATATAAGCAGTGCATATAGTACATGGCGTTTAAATTCCGGTGAGGATTTTTGCTGCATTAGGCATACATTCCACAATTCTTTGATTTAGCTGGGTGTAACTGTTTTCAGTGATGAATGTCTCCATGTGTGTCTGTGGCAGTGATCAAAGCCAGTGTGTTGTCTGCTCATGACAAGGGGAGCCACGCAGAAGTACAGGTCAAAGTTCGCAAGGTCCTGCGGTCAGGACAGGTGCCTCTCTCCCATGGCACACACAGTCTCTACCCCATATCCTGGACTATCCGGGGGTGCACCTGCCCCATCCTTAATCCAGGTAGCCCAACATATACATCACCAAACAGAACAGAGTAGTGTGCTACTATATTCAGTATGTTCTAAATATTGTCCTTATTTTTCCACAAGGTTGGGAGCTACTCTGTTCACTCTGATATAAGTTCTAATTAACAGGATTGAGGCTGAACCCTCTCCCTCTTCTTCCAGGGGTGGAGTACATGCTGGCGGGTCCAGAGGAGGCAGGGACGGGACGGCTGCTGGTCACCATGCAGAGTGTGGTGGTTCCCTGGACCACCCAACTGGGGGCCCACATATCAGAGGGCCTAAGGCAGGGCTGCCCCTGAACACCCTCTCCAAACCCATAACAGAGCACCCTGAATGGAAATGGACCAGGGGAAATCACTGGTTCACTAGATCATTCAGGAAAGGGACAAACTCAGTGGATAAGGCTTGACCAAGTGTCTTGACCAATAATTGCTGTGGAAAATCGTGCCCATATAAGACTACAACCCTGCCATATGATGCAAAGAGGATGGACTGGATACTGGAATCTTTAGAGCCATTCTTATGAAGATGATTTAACTTGAGCCATCCCACATACAGACAGACAAACATCCCCCTGGAATCTACTTGACACAACAAACCCTAGTATACCAGCTTTTCAGACTGGGTATATCCAAAGCCATGCCTTTAAATGCCTACCAGGTTCTCAGTACATTACAGGGCTGCTTTTGACTGCTTTTAGTGTACTGTATTTTTTTCAGTGTCCAGTTCCAATCATTTATTTTTCATGTGAAGTGTGCTAATGAAAAATGCAACAAATACACATACTTATTTAAATATTGAGGCACATAAGGCATCCACAGGAGAGTGCATTGCTTCCAGTCTGCAGCCTTCTTGGTGAGGGTTCCCCAGGTCAAAACAAACTCCACCTTATTTTCTATTGTTCTTCTCCATGTCTCTTTTGGGCGTCCTGTCTTTCTCTTCAGCGTAGTGCAATCGCAGGGTGCACGTCTGAAGGTAGTCTACACACGTCCCAGCCATCGCCATCTTTTCTGCAACAAATAGGGCCTACAGAGTACATAAAAAGATAAACCTGGGAAATGTAAGTGTTAGGAACATGTAGCTAATATCTTAATCTGAAAAGATACAAGGTTCAATGTATGTGGTGCAGTTTTACCGAAGAATGAACAAGATCCCAGAGGAAGAATCACTTTCAAAGCATCATGGTCCAGTCGTATGTATGAAGCTCTAGTTTCATTTGTGTTTGAACAGTATTTAAACATATGGTTAGAAATGTTTGAAAGAAGTAATAAGACATTGTTCAGTAATAACTTTAATCAGGACAGGTAAAAGAGAGTACCAGTGCATTAAGGCTTGAAATTACATGTTTCAAAAGCAGGTGAAGGAAGCACCTTCACTGTGCTATGACTAGAGGCCGCTCTATGTACTCAGTCTTTCTTCATAAGAACATGAGTTGTTGATAATAGCGGCCAGCACCAAACATATTTGGCCTTCCAGGACCTGTGGCACCTAACCAGAAGAGTCATATCTCAAAGGCTCAAATCCTGAGATTTAAACACACTGTATCTCACATTTTCACATGAATCCTGTATTGATGTCACTGCATTACAAACACGCTAGGGCTGTCCCTGACTAAAACAGAATATTGGTCAAAATGTTAAAAGGTGTCTTTTTTTGACACCTTGTTTCAAGTTCCTTGCAGACAGGCCACGTATGGCCAATGTGATTTATAGGATATTTATTTGTATCAAAATACGTTCTAACTGCAGGCTGCAATGTTTTTATTTGTCGGCTTTATGTATGTTATTTTTAGTCTACATAGTTGGCAATGGCAATATAAGTTACTTTTAGAATTTTGATTAACCATATGATAATGATTTTGAGATACTAAGACTTTATTATAAATGAAACGAAACTGTTCCACGACAATGAGACTTCTGAAAATAATAACTGGAAGGCAGATCGGTAGAAATGGTAAGATAAATTGACACTCCAAATTGAAAAGGTTGCTGACCCGTGGTGTAGACTCTTACCGGCAACTTCAGGAGCGACGGTCATCAGCAAGGGGAGGAGGGTTGGGAACAGTTTTTTTAAGACAATCACAAATACTATCAGGTCCTCATATGGGCACATTTATAGGTCTACATTTGTGTGCAAGCCAGGTAGCCTAGGCCTACTTCTATGCATAATCAGGCGCGCATCATTAATGAACATTGACAGGAGCGCTACAAACAAAAGACAATCCAAACATTGATAACTCCGTAAATTGAATAAAATAAACCAAAACACGTTCCTCACAAGTGTAGCTTAGGTTGTGCGGTCCGCAAATAACGTATCCACTCCGACAATGATACATGTAAAATACCTCAATATATTGAATGCATTAACAGAAATTACCTTAACCAAACAAATATTGTAGATTAGAACGGTAAATGTACTATTGGTGAGCCATCCCCGTGGCCTTCGCAATGGATTAGTCCACTAAGGCCAGCGTGAATCAGACGGGTTTCTCGTGTGCCATAAAACAATGTATATTTGCGACTGCTCGACCAACAGCCTATCGACCAGTTGACTAAATGTGGTCAGCCCTAAAACACACATCTCAAGTTAGGATTTCGCCCCAATGTTCCAAAGCGCCCCCTCTGAGTATTATTGTCACTGTCAATGACCAATACATTTCCAACAGCTCCCTCTTTCATGAGACTATTATGCAACCCATAACCAAATCCCAGTTGGCACGCAGTGTTTAATTCTCTCCTTCGAGGAAATTATTGCATAGATAATGGACTTCCACTGTATTCAGGTATATGGGTTAAGAAGGGTGGTCATTGGATGGAAAAATCTATTAAGTAATAGAGGTAAAAATCAAAACACAGGTTGGTGGAAAAACATCATGCCAACAGCAACATTCAGGACTTTTGACAAAACTTAAAATTGAAAAACAGACATGTCACATGATCTTTGGGAAGCAATTTAGTACACAAGAGTAATCAAGCTTTAATCCTATCTCTGTCTCTTACCATGATCTGTCAAACACAAACATGTAGGGTTGGGAGGTATCCAGATCTTCATATCATACCATCCTTCTCTCATAACGGGATATATGGTATTACATGTGTAGCACACAAGGAGGCGCAAAAACAAAGCAAAAAATTAAAAAACATGGGCGTCTAACAAAATTAGCACACGTAAATAGCGAATTTCAATGAGGGGCTGCTGACAAAATCTGCTAACGGGCGCCAACGAAAATAAAGGAATTGAAAAGACAGGCAATCCAGCTCATAAAGTTATACATATATAGGTAGGAGCTACCAAATGTTATTTTTTGTGAGTTTTGACATTTACAAGTGAATGTGAGGCACGGTGCAAGTTAACAAAGTTTTGATGCATGCTTGTCTGAAGGAAGAACAGTACTGTCTCTGAAGCAGCATGTGTAGTCTGCACATTGTGTCTGTGTGGAATCTGGAGTCGCTAGGGCAACTGGCCTGCCTGCTCTGAGAAGAGGGGAGAACACAGCAGAAAGCTAACACAATATGATGCCCCATCACTTTATTAATTCAGCCACTTACTTAGATTAACTAGCAAGCTAAACTTTGGGGTCACTTTAATTTTTTAAATATTTTTTTACCTTTATTTAAACTAGGCACGTCAGTTTAAGAACAAATTCTTATTTACGGCCTACCCCGGCCAAACCCGGACGACGCTGGGCCAATTGTGCGCTGCCCTATGGGACACCCAATCACGGCCGGATGTGATGCAGCCTGGATTCGAACCAAGGACTGCAGTAATGCCTCTTGCACTGAGATGCCGTGCTTAAACCGCTGCACCACTCGGGAGCCAATTTAATGCTGAATTTAAATTTAAAAAAGAAATATCTTGCAGCGTTTTATAAACGCAGACGTAAAATGCTACTTAATGTAATTTCTGCTCGGCATCAGACTCATTTTGTGCTTCAATTGCACTTCTCCACTCGGATGATAATTCACGAATGGGCATTATATTAGCAGACAGTGCTCTGACTGATGTGTAGCTACTTTTCTCGGTGTAGCCAGCCTACTTTTCTTCGGTAAAAGATTAACTACAATATTAACTTTAAGCAAAACATTAGGAAATGTAGCTGGCTACATTCTTTCTATGATAAACAGGCACATGATGGCTATGCATAATTTTTGCAAAAAATACCTTGCTTTTTCATTGCAAGCTCATTTACTTGTGTGGCTGCCAGCCAAATAGCGTTGCACTACTTTTATCATCTGATTACAATTAAGCTTTTATTCTGCCTAATGTGTTGCACTAATGTATTTTTTCTGAAGGAAAACTAAAGTTGCACTTCCCTGATCACTCTATTGAAGCAAAAAAACACGACTTTCAATATAAAACGCGACCCGTCAATACACAGCTGGACTTACCTGCTCCCGCTTTCTCCAGTTGTGCTATTTACAAACAAACAACCACGTGATTGGCTCAACTGTTCTGGGGAACTATGGTAAGCTTCATAATGTGAAATAATGTGACCGGTGAAATGAAGAACGTAATCTGATTTATCTCCAAATGTATTGCACAAGTTGACTGTGGGTATTTACTTACAAGGTAGCAACAAATATTAAACTGTATTGAAAATCGTCAAATAAATAGTTTAAATGTTCAATGCTATTAACAGTATTGAAAAAAACATCACGACTATTTCCAAATACCCTGGTATATGGTATGCCGCCCAAGCCTAACATTAAGTCAAGTGATCACAAACTAGTCTGACCAGTAACATTGACAGTAGGTTACACACCTCCAGTGTAGAATTAACATAGAATGGCACAAATTATCTGATTTGAAGCTTGATAATAAGCAGCTAAATTGTTTTGGATGAGAATCCTTTAACTAAAGTCCCCTTCAGCGAACAAGTCCTCCTCTACAAACTCACCACTGTAGGAACCTCAGGAGCTCAACAACCACTGGATAAAAAAAGCATAATAAAAAGATGTGTATTTCTTTTGTATTGTCGTCCTCCTCTTACAGCATATTCCCTGTAGGAGACTTAACTCCTCTGCAGTTCTAGGCCCCCTTTAAAAGTAATTCTCCCTCGTGATGAATGTTGAACCAAGAAAACAGGTCTGAGGCATCAGTTGACAGAGCTGATCTCCCCAGAGAGTGGTCTGTGCACGGCAGTGGTTTCAGGGAGAGACCGGGGGATGGTGGAAGGTGGGTGATTTTAGCTGGCAGCCTGGCTGTCTGTGGGTGGTGTATTGTCGAATGACGGGGCAGACTCAG
Organism: Salvelinus namaycush; assembly: GCF_016432855.1. Taxonomy (NCBI): domain Eukaryota; kingdom Metazoa; phylum Chordata; class Actinopteri; order Salmoniformes; family Salmonidae; genus Salvelinus; species Salvelinus namaycush. Next base: position 16,498,922 of record NC_052326.1, on the reverse strand, counting down.
GTGTTGGGGAGGACAGGGTAGAGTCACTAGACGCCACTGGTGCTGGGGACGAGTCCTCTGCGGGCTCAGGTGCAGTAGAATCAACGGGGGCAGAGTCCTCAGCGGGGGCAGAGTCCTCAGCAGGCGCAGGGGCTGTAGCATCAGCCCCTCCCGCGGCGACTCCCTCGTTCTCGTCCTCCTGTGGGTAGAGCTCGGGGTACTTCTGCATACACTCCTGCATAGCGCGGAAGTTGTCGATACACTCTGAACCTTTCACCTCCTCATTGCTGTAGTGGAAGCAGGAGAAGGCCTCCTTGAACTGTGTGCCACAGGGCCCGCTAGCCATCCCTCCCAGGCATGGACAGTTCCAGTTGATCTCCCCACTAGGCAGAATCAGGCCTAGAGGAATAGGGATATAAGAGGAAAGGGCAGGGGGATACCTAGTCAGTTGCACAACTGAATGCATTCAACCAAAATGTGTCTTCCGCATTTAACCCAACCTCTCTTAATCAGAGAGGTGCAGGGGGCTGCCTTAATCGACGTCATCGGCGCCCGGAAAGCAATTGCTGTTGAGGGTTAACTGCCTTACTCAATGGCAGAACGGCAGGTTTTTTCACCTTGCTGGCATGTACAGTGCATTTGAAAAGTATTCAGACCCCTTGACTTTTTCCACATTTTGCTAAGTTACAGTTTTATTCTAAAATTGATTAAATAGATTTTTCCCCCTCATCAATCTACACACAATACCCCATAATGATTAAACAAAAACTGGTTTTTAGACATTTTTGCAAACTTATACAATTTTAAATAAATAAATAACATTTACATAAGCATTCAGACCCTTTACTCAGTACTTTGTTGAAGCACCCTTTGGCAGCAATTACAGCCTCGAGTCTTCTTGGGTATGACGCTACAACTTGGCACAGCTGTATTTGGGGAGTTTCTCCCATTCTTCTCTGCAGATCCTCTCAAGCGCTGTCAGATTGGATGGGGAGCATCGCTACACAGCTATTTTCAGGTCTCTACAGAGATGTTTGATCGGGTTCAAGTTGGGGCTCTGGCTGGGCCACTCAAGGATATTCAGCATTTCTCTACGGCTGGCCATGCTTTCCTCCTGGCTACCCCAACCCCGGGCCAACAGCTCCGCACCCACCGCAGCTACTTGCCCAAGCCTCCCCAGCTTTTCCTTCACCCAAATCCAGATAGCAGATGTTCTGAAAGAGCTGCAAAACCTGGACCTGTACAAATCAGCTGGGCTAGACAATCTGGACCCTCTCTTTCTAAAATTATCTGCAGCCATTGTTTCAACCCCTATTACCAGTCTGTTCAACCTCTCTTTCGTATCGTCCGAGATCCCTAAAGATTGGAAAGCTGCCGCGGTCATCCCCCTCTTCAAAGGGGGTGACACTCTAGACCCAAACTGTTATAGACCTATATCCATCCTGCCCTGCCTTTCTAAAGTCTTCGAAAGCCAAGTTAACAGATCACTGACCATTTCGAATCCCACCGTACCTTCTCCACTGTGCAATCCGGTTTCCGAGCTGGTCACGGGTGCACCTCAGCCACGCTCAAGATACTCAACGATATCATTACCGCCATCAATAAAAGATTGTACTGTGCAGCCGTCATCATCGACCTGGCCAAGGCTTTCCACTCTGTCAATCACCGTATTCTTATCGGCAGACTCAACAGCCTTGGTTTCTCAAATGACTGCCTCGTCTGGTTCACCAACTACTTCTCAGACAGAGTTCAGTGTGTCAAATCGGAGGGCCTGTTGTCCGGACCTGTTGTAGTCTCTATGGGGTACCACAGGGTTCAATTCTCGGGCCGACTCTTTTCTCTGTATATATCAACGATGTCTCTCTTGCTGCGATTGATTCCCTGATCTACCTCTAAGCAAAAGACACCATTCTGTATACCTCTGGCTCTTCTTCGGACACTGTGTTGACATACAACACTCCTTCCGTGGCCTCCAACTGCTCTTAATCGCTAGTAAAACCAAATGCATGCTTTTCAACCATTCGCTGCCCGCACCGGCCCGCCCGACTGGCATCACTACTCTGGACGGTTCTGACCTAGAATATGTGGACAACTACAAATATCTAGGTGTCTGGCTAGACTGTAAACTCTCCTTCCAGACTCATATTAAACATCTCCATTCCAAAATTAAATCCAAAATCGGCTTCCTATTTTGCAACAAAGTCTCCTTCACTCACGCCGCCAAGCATACCCTAGTAAAACTGACTATCCTACCGATCCTCGACGATGTCATTTATAAAATAGCCTCCAACACTCTACTCAGCAAACTGGATGCAGTCTATCACAGTGCCATCCGTTTTGTCACCAAAGCCCCATATACCACCCACCATGTATGCTGGCTCGTTGGCTGGCCCTCGCTACATATTCGTCGCCAGACCAACTGGCTCCAGGTCATCTATAAGTCTTTGCTAGGTAAAGCTCCGCCTTATCTCAGCTCACTGGTCACGATAACAACACCCACCCGTAGCATGCGCTCCAGCAGGTATATCTCACTGGTCATCCCCAAAGCCAACACCCCCTTTGGCCGCTTTTCCTTCCAGTTCTCTGCTGCCAATGACTGGAACGAATTGAAAAAAATTGCGGAAGCTGGAGACTTATATTTCCCTCACTAACTTTAAACATCAGCTATCCGAGCAGCTAACCGATCGCTGCAGCTGTACATAGCCCATCTGTATATAGCCCATCCAATCTACCTACCTCATCCCCATATTGTTTTTATTTACTTTCTGCTCTTTTGCACACCAGTATTTCTACTTGCACATCATCATCTGCACATCTATCACTCCAGTGTCAATTTGCTAAATTGTAATTACTTGCTACTATGGCCTATTTATTGCCTTACCTCCTCACACCATTTGCACACACTGCATATAGACTTTTTTTCTCTATTGTGTTATTGACTGTACGCTTGTTTATTCCATGTGTAACTCTGTGTTGTTGTTTGTCGCACTGCTTTGCTTTATCTTGGCCAGGTCGCAGTTGTAAATGAGAACTTGTTCTCAACTAGCCTACCTGGTTAAATAAAGGTTAAATAATTTTTTTAAATTCAGACTTGTCCCAAAGATACTTCTGCGTTGTCTTGGCTGTATGCTTAGGGTCGTTGTCCTGTTGGAAGGTGAACCTTCGCCCCAGTCTGAGGTCTTGAGTGCTTTGGAGCAGGTTTTCATCAAGGATCTCTCTGTACTTTGCTCTGTTCATCTGTCTCTCAATCCTGAGACTCACAGTCCCTGCCGCTGAAAAACATCCCCACAGCATTATGCTGCCACCACAACGCCTCTCCCCTATTTGACCTAGATAGTTTGTGTCTGCATTGATATGTAGGCTACGTGTGCCTTTTTAAAAATGTATGTAGTTCTGTCCTTGAGCTGTTGTTGTCGAATGATGTTCTGTATTATGCCATTCTGTATTATGTTTTATGTTTTGTGTGGACCCCAAGAAGAGTAGCTGCTGCTTTTGCAACAGCTAATGGGGATCCTAATAAAATACCAAAATACCACCAGGCTTCACTTTAGGGATGGTTTTGGCCAGCTGATGAGCGGTGCCTGGTTTCCTCCAGATGTGACGCTTGGCATTCAGGCCAAAGAGTTCAATCTTGGTTCCATCAGACCAGAGAATCTTCTTTCTCATGGTCTGAGAGCCTGGCCACTCTACCATAAAGGCCTGATTGGTGGTGTGATCCAGAGATGGTTGTCCTTCTGGAAGGTTCTCCCATCTCCACAGACGAACTCTGGAGCTCTGTCAGAGTGACCATCGGGTTCTTGGTCACCTCCCTGACCAAGGCCCTTCTCCCCCGATTGCTCAGTTTGGCTGTGTGGCCAGCTCTAAGAAGAGTCTAGGTGGTTCTAAACGTCATCATTTAAGAATGATGGAGGCCACTGTGTTCTTGGGGACCTTCAACGCTGTAGACATTTTTTGGTACCCTTCCCCAGATCTGTGCCTAGATACAATCCTGTCTCGGAACTCTAAGGACAATTAGAGAGTCTGACTTCAACCTCATGGCTTGGCTTTAGCTCTGACATGCACTGTCAACTGTGGGACCTTATATAGACAAACGTGTGCCATTCCAAATCATGTGCAATCAACTGAATTTACCACAGGTGGACTCCAATCAAGTTGTAGAAACATCTCAAGGATGATCAATGGAAACAGGATACCCCTGAGCTCAATTTCAGGGTGTGAATACTTATGTAAATAAGGTATTTCTGTTTTAAATGTGTAATATCTCTCTCTACACACACACACACACACACACACACACACACACACACACACACACACACACACACACACACACACACACACAGTGCCTTCAGAAAGTATTTAGACCCCTTGACTTTTTCCACATTTCCATATTAGATTAAGGCTGTAACGTAACAAAATGTGGAAAAAGTGAAGGGGGTCTGAATACTTTCCGAATTGACATAGTTGTAACTTCAGAATTCACCTCTTTAGTATCTTTGTAATGACTACACTACTGTTGAGTGTTTTATAATCCTTCTACATCCCTGACATGAATTCACAGCCCACTTACCCTGGTCTTCGTAGGGGTCATTGGGGTCATCTGCAATGAGCTCAGCGTTGCTAGGTGCTTCATGGTCTTCCTTGGTAACGAAGATGATGCAATCTTTACCTGGCAAGGTGAACACACAGGTGAGAGGATGGCATGAAAAGATGCCATCTCTAAGGAAACAACGGGCACTGAGCTATGACCATGACATACTAATTGCATTTCCCCTTCCTTGTCTCCAGGCTGGCTTTATTAAAGCAAAGTGGGAGACCAATTATACAAATTCATGGTTATTATGGTCTGACTGACCCAATAAACACACAAATGCATTTATCTATTGGATCAAAGCAAGTGGTTGGCTATTAATATGTTGGCCATAATAGCTGCTAAGTTAACAATTCGACAACAGCTGTTTTTCACCAGAGTTCTGTAAACAGAATGCTGAATCAATGCCCACTAACTATGTTTAACCAGCAGGGTCCAGATATAAACAAACTGAACTGTCACCTGACATGACATGCGCTTCGATTGCCAGAAGATACCGACCCTACTGTTATGCTTGTTTACACTGAGCTGCACTGAGGTCGGAACGCAAATCATGGTTACATTAGGACACCGTAGGGCCGGCGCAAGACGTGGGTCGGAAAACGTACCTCAATGCAGGGATGGGATATGCCACTGTACTCAAATTTGACCTTTATCCACACTGCTCTATCGAGAAGATTTAAATACTCTATTTTCTCTGAAAACCCTTTTCATCCTCATGCTAGCTAGCAGTAGCTACAGCTGCCATTATGGAATGGCATGTTGCGTTAAACAACAAAGGAGATGATTGGCTGACAAAGCCATTCCAAAATGGCTGCGGTGGCTACAGCTAGCGAGCATGAGAATGAAAAGGGCAGTTTTTAGAAAAAAACGAGCAGTATTTCAATCTTCTTGACGGAGCAGTGTGGATTTGGATAAAGGTACAAATTGGAGTACAGTGACATATCCCATCCCTGCATTGAGGTACGTTTAACTATCTAGCATGCTCTGCACATCTGTCTGTAAGTGTAACTCGGGAAGTGTAGTTTCGTTGACTGGAGGTACCCATAGCGGTACGGATATGTGAAACTGCTATAAAGGCCTTTTCACACTGCATTGTTCTTAGCCCCGGGCTATCATAGCCATAGGCTAGACTGGCCCTGGGCTAGCTTAGCCTGTGTTCACACAAGCATTTGTTAACCCTAGGCTAAGCTTTAGCCCTGGGCTAAGTAATCACACTGGTATTCCACAGCCCAGAGCTAACGGACCAACATGTGACCAATGTTATAAGCAATACGGCATTTATTAACACATTATTTCATCTTGCATCTAGCCTAGCATTTGATTTCCAACAGTGATGGTTTGTATAAACTTCGCCATCTGCCTGTCTGACCTCAGAAACAATGTTTCACTTTTGAAATTCAATCTCACCCCTGTACAGAGACTGGTGTGCATGAACGAGGCATCAACTTTTCTGATCTAGGCTGAATCATTCAACAATATTATCATCATGGATATAGCCATTTAAAAGTAAATGGAAAATCTATGAAAACAGACAAATGAAGCATTTGCTGCCTTTCCATTTGTAGTGTTTGTATCTTTAGTTTGATAAGTGAAAAGACATTAGCCAGCCAGCCATAATAACCATGTATGTTAGGCATAGCAACCAATGTTTTTGCATGGATTTGTTTTTTGTCCTCAGATAGGATTAAATTGTATGAATTGACTTGTCAAAATAACAGTGCAGCTTTTTTGATTGGACTGGGCATTCTAGTAGTTGTTCCTGACACTGATTCACACTGGAAAATCCCAAAAAGTCCTCCGGAGCAGGGACAGCTAGTCCTGGGCTAAGGTTGGTGCCCACTTTAGAATGTGCAAGTGTGAAAACCCACTTAGCCCCAGGCTAACATCATCCTTAGCCCAGGGCTAAGGAGGCTCTTAGCCCTAGCCTAAGGTGCCGTGTGAACACACCTTAACATGCTGACCAGACCGTCCGCGTGCATGTTGATTTTCTCCACCCACACCAGACGCGATCAGGACACAAGTTGAAATATCAAAACGAACTCTGAACCAACTATATTAATTTGGGGACAGGTTGAAAAGCATTCAACATTGTCAATTCAGCTAGCTAGCTGTTGCAGCTAATTTGTCCTGGGATATTAACATTGTCCTCTACTCCGACAATTAATCCACAGATAAAAGGGTGAAAGTTAGTTTCTAGTAATCTCTCCTCCTCCAGGCTTCTTCTGACTTTATATGATGGTCGCAACCAACTGTAAGGTGCATTACCACTACCACCCACGTGGGTATATGCTCCTAAAAATCAATGAGGAGATGGGAGAGGCGGGACTTTCCGCGCATCACAAATAGAACTAAGTTCTATAAATGCCTGGCTACGCAGAATATCATGAGCAGTGTGGGTGCAATGATTGAATAACATGTATGTGTACATTTATTTTGCGCACGCAACGCGAGCAGTGTGGTCAGCATGTAAGTGTATCTTTAATTTGAAGGATTGGTTCTTGCTGATGGAAGGTAAAGGGCCATATGTTTCGAAAGCCATATTGCAAGCAATGATTGACATTTATAAATGTTAAAACAGTGTCGGGGATGTAGTTCACACACAGGGTAGTCGTGGGCAAAGCGAATGGCTGATTGCCACCTAGTCATAACTAAATGGAACCATGATTGCGTTCTGACCTTAGTGTAAACAAGCGTAACGGCAGGGTCGGTATCTTCTGGTAAGCGCTTTGACAGCTCTGCCTGAAGTCATCTACTAGCCTTGCAATTTAGTTATCTGGCTAGCGTGGACGTTAATGTGTTCGTCTCGCCTTCCTTTACAAATCAGATTAACCCTGAGAATCTGATTGCCCCATTTATAGACCTCTTCAAACCCTATAACTGACTGCAACTAAGCTACATTAAATTACTGCACCAATAAAGCTGGAACAAGGACCGCTGACCTGCTTCGCAAGCTAACTAGATACCTAACGTTACCATGCTAGCCCCTTCAATGACATTCATTGGACAAGCGAAATGAATGAAAATCTAAGGTGCGCTATTACCCTCTTGCTCACAGTACGACATGACAGACGGTGGTGATATCCGTTGGTCCTCTACTTATATCAGAAGCAACGACGGTTTTTGTACAACAATTAGCTGCAGTGCACATAGCCATGTAATAACCGCCCGGCTTCCGTTTCCTTGACCCCTCTTTGCTTCGATTTCTGGACGCAGTCTCATGACGTCATCTGGGCAGCCACTGGTGATTTGTGCAACAGATCGAGGTAGATCTAGGTTCAGATTACACAACCCCATAATGAGGATAAAAACAATGAGACTGGACCAGTGGTGCGGGAAACTCCTACCCACAGTACCAGATGACTTTGGCAGTACTCTACCAAAGAGAAGTGAAACCTATACTGCACTCATCTGGCAGTATGTACCACAATAATATTGGTATATACCCTGTTTGATGCATATTGTAGTGTGACTTATGCCATGTGAAGGTTCAACACAGAATGTTGTTTTCTAGCTTTTATTGAAAAATATTGGCCTGAACAAAGACATAGGCCCTATGTCCATGGTAGTGTTTTATTTGGGGGTCACTGATGGTTTTCAGTGGGGGATGAGGATCTATAAAATAAAATCCTAGTCAAATGTCATAATTATGTCCAATACAGAAAGTAAAAAACACTAAATGAAACCCCATTCCATTCCTACCAAACCCATCGTCATCCAATGACATCAGCAGTTTCTACCGCGATTGTCTGGGAATAAAAGACCACAACACAAACACTTTCCTTTAGGACCCAGACACAAAGTACTAACATATGCTATTGATAAGACCAGCATGAATACAAATATATTCCATGATTAAACATTTTTTTAAAGTAAATGAAAATCAACAAAGCTCATTGGAGATTCCCAGAGCCATTTAAAGAATGTACAAGTATATTTATACTTTCTTTACCCCAATGTGGCTCTTCAAACCCCATGCACAGCTTACAATGACCTGAAATGAACATGACATGACTTTCTTTCCACTCTCCAAAAATGTCCAAAAATGTCCAGCTTGTTGGTTTAAGAACAGACTCCTTTAAAATGGTGTCAGTCTTCAATTTCCTTGAGCAAGCTTCTATAGAAGAGAGGGTAAATGGTATTGAAAAACAAAACAACGGGACAGAACAGACGCAATTCCATCCTGAACACTGGGTCAAGTACCATCTATCTTTCCCAGTGAGATCCAGTCTGCATGAGCCCTCAAGAGCTTCTGGGAACACAAAGAAGCTGAGAAAGAGGTCGCAGAGGCAGAATGTACTGATTTGTGCGCATTAGATACAATGCAAAATAAAAAGTAAGTAATTTATAAAGGGTGGAGGCTGTGTGTCTGTGGTGCCTGTTGGAGGGTGTTTCTAGAATAGCAGCGCTCCCATGCTGCCCATTTCACTCTGCTCCTTGACGAAGATCTCAAAGTACTGGTAGATGATGGTCACTGCCAATAGAATTCCAGTACCCGAACCGATGGCGCCCAGAAAGTCCGCCATGACGGACAGCCCACCTATGCATAGGCCACCGAAAGCTGCAGCCGTGGGGATGTACCTTCACAAAGAACACAAGATTTTTGAAATGTGTAGAAAAACACACAGCAATTAACACTTGGGCCAGAGTGCAACCAAAGGTGTGTATGTTTTTACCGGTTGAGCTCGTGCACCATGGAGGTCTCTCGGTGTCCCCTCATCACCATCTGCTGTTCCTTCAGCTGCTTAGCCACCTGTCAGACATGCAGAGTTAGCAACTACCACACATACTTCAGTGTACCTACAGTAAGTGCATCTGTAACAGATGAAGCAAATACATCAAGTGACTCACATCTTTGGCCGAGGATCCTGAAACCTCGATCCATGTCTTCGAGAAGAAGGCACAGGAGCCCAGCATGAAGACTATGTAGATTGCAGCATGGATGGGGTCATCCAAAACAGAACCAAAGGACTCCGGGGGAGAGAGGTAGTAGCAGAGACCTCCAACTGGGTAGGCACGAGCTGGTCCTCCAGTGGAAGTATCCTATACAAAACACAATCAATTAAGTATAGATTCTCCATGTAAGCATAGCCCAATCAGGGCTGTTATGAGTAAAACAGGGTTCAAGACTGCGACCATTGAGTCACATTTTGCAACCATTTAGCTGTGCGAGTTACATGTTTTCTACATTGCAACCTCACTCAAAACATCTCTTTTGGATAAAAGAAAACATCAACATTATGCAACCCCAAATTCATGACAATCACTGGAATAGGTTGCACATCAAAATCTTTAATTATGCATTCCTGCTTGGTACTGCTGAGCGATTAGTGCTTTTTGAAGTCTGTTCGGTTTGAGTATTAAAATCCGTTTTCAATTTTGATAGTTTTTTTAAACATTAAATGCACTATGCATTATGTGGGTTGAATACAATTCCCATGATAGTAGTTACTTCATCACTTACTAACCATAATTTATTCACATCACTTTAATAAAATATTTCAGTTGTGTATATTACATTTGTTTTAGTTGATGACTATTTCACCCCAAGTCATCTCTATAGAGCTACTGCCTATGCAGTCTGAAAAAATCACCATCTAAGTCATTCTTCAAAGTAAATCAATAAGGCATACTTTTATGACTGTTGAATACCAACTATCAATCACTTAGATCATGTATTTTTCAGGTCAAGATAGAGCAGTTGCTTAGCGCGCTGTCACTCTCGATTATGACTTCCTGTCTCTTTTACATAGCAGGCGTAAAAGAAAGACTGGACAAATGCAGAATGGACTACTGTATGTTCATTGTAGGTAATTACCAAGTTTTTTTGCACTAAAGTATGTAGAATATTGGCCTGTTGGAAACCACGTCATACAGTTCAGGCTTGATCTGATTTATCTCTACAGAAACTGGCCATTGAGCTCACAGAAAGAAAACCGCGCCCACTAATCATAACTCCTTTCTATGTGTATCAAAATGACGATACTTTCCTTGAATTTCATTGTGAAAGCCTAACACTGAAATATCATGTGTGATGCACATCTCACCCATATTGCGATTTATAATGGACTGTTTTTGGATTGCGTAAACAGTAATTGTGTGATGGTGAGGATGCAGGGTTGTGCTTGCTGTAGTTCCTCACCAGCACAGCTAGGAGAGCTCAAAAGCACCTTACTAGTTGAAGATTCTTGAGTCATAAAAGGGCATTGAAATTACTTAGGAACTGTGCACAATTTGGAGAGGTGTGGCCACTTAGAGATTTTTTGGTCTTACGTTCTACCCTACATTTTCCAGGAATATTCTTATGTTACTGAATGTATCAGGAGTATTTTCAGATTAAAATGCACATAAATACATTTTCCAATAATCGGCAAACTATTCCCTTTCAATTGCTACCATGGTTATGCATTACCCATTTTTTATGGGCGTGCGACCAAATCTTGGGCTGGTGCCACCAACTGAAAAACAGAGGCTTGAGTGCGACCAGGGGAAATGTTAGTCTGGAGCCCTCTTAAAACCTTCCGAAGGCTAGCTCTCTTACACAGGATTGCTGAAAGAAATGTCTGATCTGTCAACACTACCAGTGTGCTGTCATAGTAGTCCAAAACATGTGATCATAACCACCACTATGGCATCAAACAGACTTCATTGTTTACAGTCACACACTACTAGACAACACACAGAAGTATTCAGTACCGTTTTAACCGCATGAAGGTTAAAAGTGATGAGAAAAAAATAACTAAGTGGATGTACATTTTTAAATAGTACTGGTGTAATGAACATGGGTGAGGCAAGTCTCCACCTCTGTGTAATGAACACAGAAGCGACACTCAAAGGTCATTGTGGACAGGTACTTACAGACCAGGTGCCTAGCAGGTTAACCAGAAAGTTGCCACTGAATCGCGTGGAGAGCATCTGAGAGATGACGTACAGGTTGGACACAAGGGCAGACTGGAGGATGATGGGAATGTTGGAGGTGTAGAAGAGCTTGATGGGATAGGTGTTGTACTGGCCACGGTAACGGGCAGACTTGATGGGCAGGTCCACCCTGAAGCCCTGGAAGGAGGAGGCGAGAAGTGTTCAAGACCTTTCAAAAACAACCACGGAAATCCAATGGGATTCAACGTTTGTCTTCAATTATTCTATGCATGCAGCTTTTTGGTCTGAACATTTATGTTCACATTGTCAACAGATCCAATGGTCATAAAGGTCACTCAAGCAATGAATTGAAAGCCATTTGTAAAACCAATCAAATGACAGCCAAGACAATATAGGCTATAAAGCAGGTTGTCTGTCCACTGACCTGGAAGTATATCACTACAGCAAAGACGAAGACTGTGGCGATGAGGTTCAAGAGGTTAGGCAGGTTCTGACGGTAGAAGGCCTCTCTCAGGGCGCGCACCTTGTCTGTGCGGGTTGCCAACAGGTGGAACAGGGCAATGACAGCACCTTCAAACTCCGTTCCTGAGACAAGAGACAAGGTTACCTAACTAACAGCACAGCAGGGGGAACAACCCTGACTGAACAAGAGCACATTGTAAATACACATACACTAGTTACACAAAAGTATGTGGACACCCCTTGAAATTAGTGGTGTCGGCTATTTCAGCCACACCCATTGCTGACAGGTGTATAAAATCGAGCACACAGCCATGCAATCTCCAAAGACAAACATTGGCAGTAGATTGACCTGTACTTAAGCGCTTATTGACTTTCAACATGGCACCGTCATAGGATGCCACCTTTCCAACAAGTCAGTTCATTACATTTCTGCCCTGCTAGAGCTGCCCAGGTCAACTGTAAGTGCTGTTATTGTAAAGTAAAAATTTCTAAGAGCAACAACGGCACCACCGCGAAGTGGTAGGCCACACAAGCTCAAAGAACAGGACAGCCGAATGCTGAAGCGCATAAAAATCGTCTGTCCTCGGTTGCAACACTCACTACTAAGTTCCAAACTGCCTTTGGAAGCCACGTCAGCACAAGAACTGTTCATCGGGAGCTTAATGAAATTAGTTTCCATAGCTGAGCAGCCACACACAAGCCTAAGATCACCATGCACAATGCCAAGCATCAGCTGGAGTGGTGTAAAGCTCACCGCCATTGGAGTCTGGAGCAGTGGAAATGCGTTCTCTGGAGAATCATGCTTCACCATCTGGCAGTCCGATGGATGAATCTGGGTTTGGCGGATGCCAGGAGAGCGCTACCTGCCCCAATGCATAGTGCCAACTAAAGTTTGGTGGAGGAAGAAAAAATGGTCTGGGGCTATTTTTCATGGGTCGGGCTTGGCCCCTTATTTCCCTTCACTAGAACTCAATGCTACAGCATACAATGACATTCTAGATGATTTTGTGCCTCCAACTTTTTGGCAACAGTTTGGGGAAGGCCCTTTCCTGTTTCAGCATGACAATGACCCCGTTCACAAAGTGTCGTCCATACAGAAATGGTTTGTTGAGATCGGTGAGGAAGAACTTGACTGGCCTGCACAGAGCCCTGACCTCAACCCCATAGGGCCTTCCCTTTGGGATGAATTGGAACACCAACTGCGAGCCAGGCCTAATCGCCCAACCTCACTACTGCTCTTGTGGAGTGGAGGCTGTTATAGCAGCAAAGGGGGGGACCAACTCCATACTAATGCCCATGACTTTGGAATGAGACGTTCGACGAGCACGTGTCCACCTACTTTTGGTCATATGTAGCCTTAGTGCTTACCTACCTCTCCCAGTGTTGACAGTAGTGGGACTGAAGGCCTTCCAGACGATGGTCTCACAGATGTTGGTGGCAATGAACAGGGAGATACCAGAGCCTAGACCATAGCCCTTCTGCAGCAGCTCATCCAGCAGCAGCACAATCAGACCTGCCACAAACAGCTGGGGAAGAAGGAGAGAGCTTAAAATAGGGAAGGGAAAGGGTATACCGAGTCAGCACAACTGAATGCATTCAACTGAAATGGGAGAGGTACGGCGCCCGGGAAGCAGTTGTGGGTTAACTGTCTTGCAGAACGGCAGATTATTCCACCTTTCCGGCACAGGGATTCAAACCAGCGACCTTTCAGTTACTGTCCCAACGCTCTTAACCACTAGGCTACCTGACCAGGCGGATGAAAGCAGAACAGACTGTTGAGCATGGCTGATTGACAGATTAAAGAAATGGCTGCCAAAGGGTTTTAATAGTGAAAGTTAGGTCTCTGTACCTAAAGGGTACAATTAATGAACTGTTTATATGAACTGGGGGGGGGATCTAACTAACCTGAATGATGATGAGCAGGCAGATCCCAGCACCCATCTCTGAGGGGTCTCCGTACATGCCAGTCATCACGTAAACAATGGCCTGCCCAATGGTGATGATCATGCCAAACACTGCAGAGAAAAAGGAAGACGGTTGCATTCAATATCCTTGGACTGTTGTGAGTGGAAAAACACTTTGCAATGGGATACTGAATACACCCCAGCCTTATGACAGGCTAGAGACCTACATTTCTGTGCTCCATTGAAGAGTGCTCTGTCCTTGGGGGTGTCTCCAACCTCAATGATCTTGGCTCCAGCCAGCAGCTGCATGATGAGACCAGAGGTAACAATGGGCGAGATACCCAGCTCCATCAGAGTACCTGTAGAATGGTGGAGGATCACAGTACAGTCCAGTCAACCATTATTATGAACCAACACTGTTGTAATGGAAAAGGGGATTCTAACAAAGGCAAAGCTCTGAATACAGTGATATCAGCTAAAGAATGTCAGCTTTTGAAAAGACTGCTTGTCAAAAAGAGATAACATTTAAGTCATTTAGCAGACGCTCTTATCCAGAGCGACTTACAAATTGGAAAGTTCATACATATTCATCCTGGTCCCCCCGTGGGAATTGAACCCTGGTCCCCCCGTGGGAATTGAGCCCACAACCCTGGCGTTGCAAGCGCCATGCTCTACCAACTGAGCCACACGGGATCAGATAAGACCTGATAACATCACAGGGAAGAATTATTTCTCCATGTAAGAGGTGGGAACCAAACAGTGAAGGTGTAATAGATGCTTCTAACATGATCAGTAGCCAAGATTGAGAGCCATTAATAAATGGAGGGAGACAGGTGTCAATATTTGTTTATTTAACTAGGCAAGTCAGTTCAGAACAAATTCTTATTTACAATGACGGCCTACACGGGTCAAACCCGGACGACGCCGGGCCAATTGTGTGCCGCCTTATGGGACTCCCAAGAACGGCCGGTTGTGATACAGCCTGGATTCGAACCAGGGTGTCTGTAGTGATGCCTCAAGCACTGAGATCCAGTGCCTTAGAACGCTGGGTCAATGAAGTGAGCCCATTGTTTAGCTTAGCAACAACCAGGAAGGGTAAAGCTTTAGAACGCTGTGTTTTGTTTGAAGTTAAATGCTATATTTCTTGGTTAAGATCATATTCATGCCATCTTAACTGGCAGTACAATAGATTATTTAGTAAGTACAGCACTTCTAATATCCAACTTGAACTTGAAGAATGTATTTTCTGTACTATAAATCTTTAGTAGTGCTGAGCGATTTACCGTCATTTCCTTTTTTTGGTTATTAAACAGCTAATTAACCGACAGCTGTTCAATTCCTTGAATTCCATTTAGTTGAGGGTTTTGCTGAGCCCAACGCACCATTTCTCTACAGAGAAAAACAAATCATGACAAGAAAGATGTGGCGCACTGGGCTGAAGGAAGTTGTAGTTTCCATAAAGCAAATATTCAACCTAGTTCAGCGCAAGAACGCATATACTTTTAACTATGTTCAGTTCGTTTCACACAGACCTCATGAGGAATGTACACAACAACAGAGGGATGGAGATATACTTACAGGAACTGTCTCATTTACTTTGAAGAACTAGTAAAAGGATTCTCAGACAGCTCTGCAGCATGCTTGAGCAGGCTAGCCTAGCAAAATAGGATGACTAAAGACAGTACAGTATTTGGGGAGCACAGAGCTGTTTGACTGCTACTGCCTGAGCAGAGATGAGATGATGACTTTAAGGAATTAAAAATAAAGTCAAATAAAAACAAAGTAATATACACATCTGAAATATTTTATAGTAATTTCCTATTGATGTCTATCCAATGTGGACCTGACAGAGACAATCAAATATTTTAAATGTTTTGGCAATTGAATGTTAATTATTTTCTGATTAGAAATTTAACATGAAGAAAAAACATTTGAATGTCATTTCATAATGCATTGTGATTTTTTTTTAAATACCGAAATTCGTTATTATTTTTTGTTTAAATCAAACCGAAATGACAAAGCACTAATCACTCAGCACTATTAGCTAGCTGCCTATTACTAGCTGGTTGGATGGGCAGCTAGTCAGGTTGGTACTGCATTGTTAGGTAGCATTAAAGATCGACAAACAAGGCAGAACATTTCATACTCCTTGCTGTCCCCAGTCCACCTGGCCGTGCTGCTGCTCCAGTTTCAACGTTTCTGCCTGCGGCTATGGAACCCTGACCTGTTCACCGGACGTGCTACCTGTCCCAGACCTGCTGTTTTCAACTCTCTAGAGACTGCAGGAGCGGTAGAGATACTCTTAATGATCGGCTATGAAAAGCCAACTGACATTTACTCCTGAGGTGCTGACTTGCTGCACCCTCGACAACTACTGTGATTATTATTATTTGACCATGCTGGTCATTTATGAACATTTGAACATCTTGGCCATGTTCTCTTATAATCTCCACCCGGCACAGCCAGAAGAGGACTGGCCACCCCTCATAGCCTGGTTCCTCTCTAGGTTTCTTCATAGGTTTTGGCCTTTCTAGGGAGTTTTTAGCCACCGTGCTTCTACACCTGCATTGCTTGCTGTTTGGGGTTTTAGGCTGGGTTTCTGTACAGCACTTTGAGATTTCAGCTGATGTAAGAAGGGCTTTATAAATAAATTAGATTTGATTATTTGATATGCAGGCCAGATAAAGCTAGCTTGCAAACTTCGCTAGATTGGGTTATGAAACTAATGCCTAATTCGAAAATAGTTACCCAAATAGATCGCTTACCATCTTTGGGTTGCTTGAAAGTTGTCATGTTCAAAACGCACACACACTTTCTGCAGTGAAGAGTGACAACGCTTCTGCCTAGCTTCAAGCTATATAGCTAGCTAGGTATACATAACACTTGACAAACATTCGTTTCAGTATTCTCTTCTATTAGCTAGCTACTAGTAGTAACTGTAGCTACTTAGCAGCCAATATCATGACTGGCTGGCTATCCAACCAGCTAATCTGCACGATATATTTCCAGTCCAAGCCTCCAGAAATACACTGCAGTGGAGAAGAAGCAAAGCAAAAACTATGATAATGTTCCCACTCACTACAGACCCAGCAAATGTGTCTGTTTTTACAATGGCACGGGACACCAGCATGCATGCAGTTATTGCATTGAATTAGCATTTTACCACCTTGGCATTGTAGCTTGAAATAATTAGACTTGCTGGCTTTACACATCATATATCAGGTATCAACTCGGTTATAGATAGAACACTTGGTTATTTAAAAAATATATATATTTAAGCCATTTAACGCAGCACTAAAATTAATGCATTTCAATGAGAAACCCCTTTTTTTTTTTTTAAACCCTTTGTGGGCGGGGCCGAATCTGTTACTAGGGACGCACAGTTCAAACGTTTAAACTTGTCTTCCTCCATATGGACTGATGATTACAGACACAGGCAAGCATTCAAACTAAGTAGAACCAGATTGTTTGTTTCTCACCTCTGTTGGAGGCCAGGATTACTCTCATCCAGTAGAAGGGATCTGCAGAGTCCGAGGACATGATGCCAAAGAGGGGAATCTAGGAGGACAGGAGACAAAGAGAAAGAATGAACCAATACACTGTACCCACAAGAGTTATAACTACACTCATTGAGTCATCATTACCTGTGGCCTTAACCATATTATCAGCTAGTGATAATAAGACCAAAGACAGGCAGGGCTTCTCTGCAAGAACCATACAATATATAGAATTACACAGAGACAGATGCTCAGCAGATACTAACCTGGCAGCACACCAGGAAGATGAAGAGAGTGATGGCAGTCCATAGTACTTTTTCTCTGAACTGAATCTGTAGAGGTAAAAGAGGGAGGTTTTAGAAACATCACTAGAGCTAAGATTGTGAGGAGAGGAGAGATTGCGGTATACTATACCTTTCTCTCTGGTTTCTGAATCTCGGGTAAGACCGCACAAAACGGCTTTATGACTTCCAAAAATTTGACTGTAAAAAAAAAACACGAGGTTGGTTAGTTTCTTTGGGGGGAAAAACTACATACAACATACAGTAAAATAAGTTGTCCTAACCAGTGCAAGATAGTTACACTTTATCAGGATGAAACGTCATCACTCCCATGCATGCAAAAATTAGCCTCCACTCACATTTACAGACATAGTCAATAAGCTACTAACTAGCTAGTTAGCTAACTAGCTATATTGTATGTGGGAACAAACTAGTGGGCCTATAGCTAGGCTGATGAGAGCAGATTAACAGAGGCAATAGAAATACATTATATCTGCTAGAGGTCGACCGATTAAAAATCGGCATAGCCGATTAATTTGGGCCGATATCCAATTTTCATAACAATCGGTAATCGGCATTTTTGGACACCGATTATATTGCACTCCACGAGGAGACTGCGTGGCAGGCTGACCTCCTGTTACGCAAGTGCAGCAAGGAGCCATGGTAAGTTGCTAGCTAGCATTAAACATATCTTATAAAAAACAATCAATCTTAACATAATCACTAGTTAACTACACATGGTTGATGATATTACTAGTTTAACTAGCTTGTCCTGCGCTGCAAATAATCAATGCGGTGCCTGTTAATTCATCATTGAATCATAGCCTACTTCGCCAAACAGGTGACGATTTAACAAGCGCATTTGCGAAAAAAAGCACGGTCGTTGCACCAATGTACCTAACCATAAACATCAATGCCTTTCTTAAAATCAATACACAAGTATGTTTTTTTAAACCTGCATATTTAGTTAAGAAATTAATGTTAGCAGGCAATATTAACTAGGGAAATTGTGTCACTTATCTTGCGTTCTGTGCAAGCAGAGTCAGGGTATATGCAGCAGTTTGGGCCGCCTGGCTCGTTGTGAACTGTGTGAAGACCATTTATTTCTAACTAAGACCGTAATTAATTTGCCAGAATTGTACATAATTATGACATAACATTGAAGGTTGTGCAATGTAACAACAATATTTAGACTTATGGATGCCACCTGTTCGATAAAATACGTAACGGTTCCGTATTTCACTGAAAGAATAAATGTTTTCGAAATGATAGTTTCCGGATTTGACCATATTAATGACCTAAGGCTCGTATTTGTGTGTTTATTATATTATAATTAAGTCTATAATTTGATAGAGCAGTGGTAGGCAGCAGCAGGCTTGTAAACATTAATTCAAACAGCACTTTCCTGCGTTTGCCAGCAGCTCTTCGCAATGCTTGAAGCACAGCGCTGTTTATGACTTCAAGCCTATCAACTTCCAAGATTAGGCTGGCAATACTATAGTGCCTATAAGAACATCCAATAGTCAAAGGTATATAAAATACAAATGGTATAGAGAGATAGTCCTATAATTCCTATAATAACTACAACTTCTTAACTGGGAATATTGAAGACTCATTAAAAGGAACCACCAGCTTTCATATGTTCTCATGTTCTGAGCAAGGAATTTAAACGTTAGCTTTCTTACATGGCACATATTGCACTTTTACTTTCTTCTCCAACACTTTGTTTTTGCATTATTTAAACCAAATTGAACATGTTTCATTATTTATTTGAGACTAAATTGATTTTATTTATGTATTATATTAAAATAAGTGTTCATTCAGTATTGTTGTAATTGTCATTATTACACACATATTTTTTAGATTGTCCAATAATCGGTATTGGCGTTGAAAAATCATAATCAGTCGACCTCTAATATCTACTGTAGCTGGACAGCTAACCTTAGTTCTTCAAAGAAGTTGACATTCATTGGGAATGCCAGTGGTTTATTCAAAAAAATGTAAGCAAGCTAGAAGCAAACTAGTCATAATTAAGCAATAAGGCCCAAGGGGGTGTGGTTTAGGGCCAATATACCACGGCTAAGGGCTGTTCTTACCCACGACGCAACGAAGAGTGCTAGGACAGACACAGCCCTTTGCCGTGGTATATTGGCCATATATCACAAACGCCTGAGGTGCATTATTGCTATTTTAAACTGGTTACCAACGTAATTAGAGCAGTAAAAATAAATGTTATCATACGGTCTGATATACCACGGCTTCAACCAATCAGCATTCAGGGCTCGAACCACCTAGTTTGTCTGATGTCACTGTCATTGCAAAGACTTGAACCAGGCAGTATCTCTGCGCACAGGTACTGACACTGTTACAGCAGACTATGCTAGCTAGTAACATTTCCTAGAATGACAAAGACTGTAGAGGGTAACTAGTTAGCGAATGTTGAAGGTGCACACAGCAATCTAAAATGTCCCAACTAAGTGCCAAGGGTCAACAATTTGTGGGCACTTCATGAGAAGCGTTAGGTAAAGTCAGCAGCGATTGTACGTTAGCTGCCTCCTGCCGTTAGCTTCCCATTCCGTTAACTAACGTTATAATATTCTTCATTTTACGTTAGCATTGCCATTGGCTAGCTAGTAGCAAGCTACAATACATGTCCGTTCACAGTCAATCTAACTAGCTAAACGTTAAAAATATACATTTAACATGCAATTCACAGATACATCGACAGACGTTAGAAAAAAAATAACTCACTGCCCATGGTGTCCTTTATCCGATTCCTGTTGTGTTAAACTGGTGCCACTTGAAGGATCAGCACAGTTTGCGTGGCACCATTGAACCGTTTTGCGCAGAAAAGAATGCGCTGTAAAGACACGTCATCAATGAAGCTCCTACTACAGGTCAGATCTTGGTGATTCTTATGCCGCGTTCAAGAATGTCTGAATTTGAAACTTGTGGTGCTTTCAATTCAACTGGGAAAAGGGAAAATACGAGGTCAAATCATGATGTCACTGATTTTCAGGTCGGAATGACGGAGCTTTAGAAATATGTCCGATATTCCGACTTCTAATTCCGAGTTGGATGACCGTTCAAAACGATTTTTCCCAGTCGTAGCACGTTTTTTTTTCAAGTTCCCAGTTGTCTTGAACGGACGGAAGTCGGAGATTTCAGAGTTCCCAGTAGTTTTGAACACGGCATAATTCTCATAACCTGCTAAATTAATTATCCTAACCTGCTGCCTAAATTCTCCTAACCTGCTGCCAAATGTCAAATCTGACAAAAATGTATCCCATCTAGTCAAAACAGATAAATCTCAAATATGCGTTTGATTATGATAAAAGAAATTACACATGCAGTAAATGCAAAACTTCAGAATAACTACTGCTAGGTCATTACAATTTATAAATGATCACATGAGACTGCTCATTCAGTAGTTTAATTTACCTTCACTGAAATTAAAATGCATGATCATGAACAAATTAAAATACTGTTTATTTGACTTCAATGATTTGGGAATGCAGAAAATGCTTTAGTTAACACTTACTGCCATCAGGGGTCAGCATTATACAATTTTTTATCACTGCATGTTATTTTTTGTACAGCTTTCAGTTGGCCCTAGAATGACACTGTATCATGCAAGCGCAGAAAAGTGAGCAACTGGTAAAGTGACTAAGTAAATCAATTATGTGCAAAAAAAAAAATTGGACATTGATTAAGTGTTTCTCTATTAGACCTAGAGTCGATTGAGGCACCCGTGAATAGCTCCCTGTGTGTTTATGCTATTGATTTATCTATTGTAGTGGCTGCAGCTTAAATCACCTCTTTCTGCCGATATAAAGTTTGCCCCTTTTCCAAAACATGGGGCTTGTGATATCAGCTTTTTTCTACACATGACACACACGGACAAGAAAATCATCACGAAATCGTGTGTAAAACCCAAACTCACCACCTATCGAAAGATGAGACTCTCAGAGAAGGGGGTAGCTGCATCCCAATATGGCGACCGAAGTATGGGCAAGTGGGTGTGTCGACAGGAAAGTAGTGGGTGTGTCGAAAACGAAGGTTACGTATGTAACCACGGTTATGTGAGCTATATGCACCACTCCAATATATTGGCATCACTCCGCAGCAGAGGGATACATCCGAGGTGAGGATTTATAGATTCACTCGTACACCTGTGTCACGGCTGGGGTACGCCCCTATATATAGACCCCATGGCTGCGACACACATTCTCTACATCATTTCTGAGGCGCCTCGAGCACCGTAGAGGATTGGAGTGATCCATATAGCTCACATAACCTTGGTTACATATGTAACCTTCGTTATGTTTCACTATATTGGATCACTCCAATATATTGGTATACCCGTACCAGATTTATTCGGTGCTAGAGGGACCTGGCCAGCCAGCGGCTAATTCCCAGCGCGGGACCGAGACGCAGGGGCCATCAATGTGGAAGAGGGGTCCTGGCACAGTCCCCGGAAGGGGAGGCGATGCCCAGGACCGCTGAACCAACCTCAGAGGGAGGTGCCACATTTACCCGATAGTACCTAGCAAAGGTACAAGAGGAAGCCCAGCTGGCCGCAGCACAGATATCAGCGAGGGGCACTCCTCTCAGTAGAGCCCAGGATGCAGCCACACCTCGTGTTGAATGTGCCACCACAGATCGCAGCACTGGCTTGCCAGCCAGGCGGTATGCTGTCGTAATTGTGACCACAATCCAGTGAGAGAGCCTCTGCTTTGATAACCCAGCCCCCAGGACTTTCTCATCATAGCGGACTAAAAGCTGGTCTGTTGTTCTCACTGACCATGTCCACTCCACATAGGCAGCCAGTGTCCGCACAGGGCACAGCATGCCGGAGGGAGGCCCAGAGTCCCCTGCCACTCCCGGGGGGTCGTAAGCAGACAGGATAAAAGGGATGTTCACATGCCTGTCTGACAGAACCTTCGGGAGGAATGAAGGGTTGGAGAGGAGAGATATACTCCTCCCCCCGGGGTCCATCCAGTAGCACTCAGAACTTACCGAAAGAGCATGGAGCTCACCCACCCTCTTCATGGAAGTAATCGCTACCAAGAAAGCCACCTTCATAGAGAGGTGTTTCAGGGAGGCAGACTCCAACTGTTCGAAAGGCGGCTTTGCCAAAGCTGCCAAGACCACATCCAGATCCCAGCTTGCCATTGAGCGGGTGCTAGCTGGACACAGGCAATGAAAACCCTTCATAAACCTGGAGACCAAGGGATGGCACCCCACTGGGCTGTCCATCCACCCCACATGGCAGGCAGATATAGCGGTCAAATACCCTCTCAGTGTAGAGGCTGCCAAGCCCTCATCCAAGTGAGACTGCAGGTATTGGTGGACATACTGCACCCCGCATGACTCGGGCACAACCTCAATACCAGTGCACCAAGAGCAGAACAACCGCCAACGCAACTGGTATGCCGCGGTAGTAGCCGGTGCCCTTGCGCTCTGCATGGTGTACATTACGCCCTCCAGTAGTCCTAACATGGACCATTGATGCCGTTCAGCGGCCAAGCCCACAGACTGAGGCGGTGCGGTCTCGGATGCCACAGAGTTCTCCCGGCCTGAGACAGCAGGTCGGGTCTCAGGGGCAGTTGCCTAGGTGTCCCAGACAACAGGGACAGGAGAAGGCTGAACCAGGGTCGTCTGGGCCAGTATGGGGCCACCAGCAGCAGACGATGATCCACCATCCTGGTCCTGTCCAGCACAGCCTGGATCAGGGGAAAAGGGGGGAATACGTAAAGCTCCAGCCCTGGCCAATCGTGAGCCAGAGCATCTAAGCCCAGAGGCCCTGTTTGCTCTGACATGGAGTACCACAGGGACAGTGTGCATTGTCCAGGGAGACAAACAGGTCCACCTGCGCCCTCCCGAACTGGGGATGTAGGCTCCAGTCCCAAGGTGGCGGGCCCTCCCTTGAGAGCATATCCGCTGCACATTCAGGATGCCAGGTATGTGCACTGCGCGTAGAGACGCTAGATGTCCCTGAGCCTAGAGAAGGAGCTCCCATGCCATAAGATTGAGGCGGTGGGACCTCAGTCCACCCCGATGGTTGATGTAAGCCACCACTGTGGTGTTGTCTGTTCTTACCAGGACATGTCTTCCCTTCAGATGTGGAAGAAAAGGCCGCAAGGCCAGTAGTACAGCTTGGAGCTCTAGTGTATTGATGTGCCTGCCGCTCCAAGGGGGTAGCCAACAGCCGCTGGCTGACCTGCCCTTGGTCACACCCCCCCAACCGTTCTGGGAGGCATCCGTGCTGACCAGCTCCCGGCTGCCCAACCTCAGCATCTCCACCCCACCTAAGAGAAAGGAGCGACAGCGCCACCTCAACAATGCCCTGAGGCACTGTGCGGTCACCCGCAGCTGGCGGTGACGCTTCGGGTGCAGCCAGTGTGAGTTGAACTGCCGTTGAAGAGGTTGGAGATGGAGCAGAACCAGGGGAATCAGCAACGAGGCAGCCGTCAGCAAGCCCAACAGGCATTGGCAGGTCAGGGCGGATTCCACCCACTCCTGCCAAAAAGGTTGGCCACCGTGGTGACACGAAGGCCCCTGAAGGACGGGGGCTGGCACCGGAAGTGGAGTCAGAACCCCTCGAGCATTGTGGACAACACCCAGGGGGACTCCACACCCTCATCCCCATTTGCCCTTTGAGACGGGGAGAAGCGGCCGAGGGCTGCCGGGGCTCGCCTCTCTAGCGCCCCGAGCGCCTGGGTCCCCCAGGCACGTCCCTATGGCGGTGACACTTGACAAGTCGTTGCACCACCGCACGCTGTGACACTCCCTGCTGTCGTCCCACAGCAAGCGATGGGGCAGGAGAGGGACACCCCCCCCCCCCCCGTCGTTCAGGTGCAGGTGGGTGGCGAGGGTCCGTCTGCCTTGGACCTGGGGCCTGAGGAGGTGGCATGAACCGTCTCAGGGTCTCCCAGTCCCTACAAACTTTATCGGTCTGCTCCAGAATGTCATCAACCCCTGGGCCAAACGTCAGCCCTGGGGTGATGGGGAGAGTGGCAAACGTGCTCTGGAGAGCAGCTGGTAGACGGGATTCGGCCAGCCAGAGATGGCGCCGGGAGGTAACCACCTGCGCCATGGCCCGTCCACATCCCTCTGGAGCAGGGAGCGCAGGCAAGACACCTCCATCACTTCCTGGAGGAGCTCCTCTGTGTCCTCCTGCAGCCGGGGCAACAGAGTCTGCAGGTAGGCCTGCAGTACCATAGTCGCGTTGGTAAGGCGGCTTTCAAGTTCACATCAAAAACCCTGGGGGGGTCCTGGCTTCAGTTGCGGGTTCCACCCTATAATCTCCCGGTCCGGGAGGACGATGGCAGCTGTCATGGTGTCCATGGTCGGGTACTCCCGGAGGCCGAGTGACTCTGCGCCCGCTACATAACTCCATAGTCCAGTCTCTGCTGTGAATCGGGAGCATCACCTGGCAGAGGCCCAGCTCTCCTGCAAGGCCTCGCGGAACTCAGCAGAGATGGGGACAGATGGAGAGTCATAACTGTCCACCAGTTTGATGTCCAGTGCAGTTGCTACCCGAGTGAGTAGGCTCCTCATAGCCTCTCGAACCGGTGGGGGCGATGAAGCCCCGCTGCCGGCTTCTGATGGCCTGGTAGCCCCGCTGATGGTGGTGAACAGTGCCAGCATCGTTCCCCAGGAACAGCCTATCACTGGCCAAAAGAGAACAGCTGTCGTCTCCATTGAAGCCATCAACCTCCTGTTGCAGGGCATGCGCCCTCCGTTCATGGTGGCCCCGACTCCTGCCCCCGTCCAGGCCTGGCAGGAGATGGGCTCTGCCAGCGGTGGCTCTGGCCATGCTTCCTGGGAGAGGTACTGGGCCCAGTAGAGGGACTTACAGCTCACTGGCGCATCAATCCTTAGGGATGGAGCTCGTCCCCAGCCTTAGCCTAGCCGACCCACTTGCGCATGGCCTCCAATCGCGCCAGGCGCAGGCGTTCTGCGAACACAACACAAAACAGGCATCCAGTAGGGCGCTCCACCGCCCTCTCGGAAGCCACAATCACACCTGTCACAAAGGGAAGCCATAAGCTCAGCCATGCCAACAAGGCCACGGAGTAGGGGTCCGATACCATGGGAGAGCTTATGTCATGACCCATTTGGAGGAATAGGAACCCGGTGAGGGATAAATTATCCAGTACCTCTAGAAAAAACAGGTTAGACCCGCGTGGGAAAAAACGGGCATACAAAAAAAACAGCAACCAGGTAATGGATTAGATTTATTCATTTTTTTGTTTTCCGCCAAGTGCAATATTACCTAGCCGGTTTAATCCAAGCAGTAAAAACAGCCATATGATTGAGTAACTCCGTTAAGGAACTCCAGTTAATGTCTCAACGTAGTGGAAAGCCCACCATGATACTCTTACACTCTGCAGGGGAAAGAACAAGAAAAAAAACCCAGCAGGGTAATTAGCAGAGAACCCACGCCTATTGCGCAGGGAACAGCATGTTAAAGCAATTCACAGCACACACATAGAACAAGCCAGCCGACAAGTTGTGTAAGGTAAATTACAGTTTGTGGCAGCATGAGCCACCATACTAATAGATGCACACGGAGTCGTAGTGTAACACTAACGAAACACAAGTACGACAAACCATGGGCAGAAGATACAGATCAACCGCACACAGCGAGTGGAGCACTCAAGAGGGGCTGGCCATGTGGCATGTGGCCAGCTGCTCCAGGCTGAAAACAGCTAGTGAGTATACTTTCACGCAAGATATTACACTTACCAGTGACACCAAGCGAACTTCAGAAAGTTTGTACCTCAAACCATACGGACGTCTGCCGAGAAAATGAAAGAGAAAGTGTATCACGGCCATGGGGTCTACATATAGGGGCGGACCCCAGTCGTGACACAGGTGTACACGGGAGTGAATCTGTAAATCCTCACCTCGGATCTATCCTTCCGCCGCGGATTGATACCAATATATTGGAATGATCCAATATAGTGAAACATAACACTCTGTTTTGGTTAGATGGTTTTGGAACAGAACATCAACAAGGAGGCATCAGGCGACGTGTATTCGGAACTAGTGAGGAAAGATGGCGGAAGCGGATGATAAAGTCGATTCTGAATAAAATGGAAGTAGAATCAAGGAGAATAGACCTGTGTTCGAATACTCATACTAACAATACTATTTGTGATGTGAATTGAGTATATAGCATGCTTATTGGTCAAAGTATGGATATAGTTAGTATGCCAAAAGTTCCCAGATGTCGTACTAAATTAACCAAAATACGAAGTATACACGCAGAGGACACTATTTCCATACTTTTAAGGCCCATAATGCAATTCTTCAGAAAATGGCCGTGGCTTCACAATGTTTTCAGATTTTAAGAAAATGGCGGAAAATATGCAGCCGAAGTCCGAAGTGAGCGAATACAAATTCATTGAACTAACTAATGACTCCTGAGTGGCGCAGCGGTCTAAGGCACTGCATCTTAGTCCAAGAGGCGTCACTACAGACCCTGGTTTGATTCCAGGCTGTACCATAACCGGCCGTGATTGGGAGTACCATATGGCGGTGCAAAATTGGCCCAGCATTGTCCGGGTTAGGGTTTGGCCGGGGTAGACCTATATCCATCCTGCCCTGCCTTTCTAAAGTCTTTGAAAACCAAGTTAATAAACAGATCACTGACCATTTCGAATCCCACCGTACCTTCTCCGCTGAGCAATCCGGTTTCCAAGCTGGTCACGGGTGCACCTCAGCCACACTCAAGGTACTAAACGATATCATAACCGCCATCGATAAAATACAGTACTGTGCAGCCGTCTTCATCGACCTGGCCAAGGCTTTCGACTCTGTCAATCACCGTATTCTTATCGGTAGAATCAATAGCATTGGTTTCTCAAATGACTGCCTCGCCTGGTTCACCAACTACTTCGCAGACAGAGTCCAGTGTGTCAAATTGGAAGGCCTGTTGTCCGGACCTCTGGCAGTCTCTATGGGGGTACCACAGGGTTCAATTCTCGGGCCAACTCTTTTTTCTGTATATATCAATGATGTCTCTCTTGCTGCGGGTGATTCCCTGATCCACCTCTACGCAGACGACCACATTCTGTATACATCTGGCCCTTCTTCTGACACTGTGTTAACTAACCTCCAAACGAGCTTCGATGCCATACAACACTCCTTCCGTGGCCTCCAACTGCTCTTAAATGCTAGTAAAACCAAATGCATGCTTTTCAACCGTTCGCTGCCCGCACTCGCCCGTCCGACTAGTATCACTACTCTGGACGGTTCTGACCTATAATATGTGGACAACTACAAATGCCTAGGTGTCTGGCTAGACTGTAAACTCTCCTTCCAGACTCATATTAAACATCTCCAATCCAAAATCAAATCTAGAATCGGCTTTCTATTTCGCAACAAAGCCTCCTTCACTCACGCCGCCAAACATACCCTAGTAAAACTGACTATCCTACCGATCCTCGACTTCGGCGATGTCATCTACAAAATAGCTTCCAATACTCTACTCAGTAAACTGGATGCAATCTATCACAGTGCCATCCGCTTTGTTACCAAAGCCCCAAATACTACTCACCACTGCGACCTGTATGCTCTCATTGGCTGGTCCTCGCTACATATTCGTCGCCAGACCCACTGGCTCCAGGTCATCTATAAGTCTATGCTAGGTAAAGCTCTTATCTCAGCTCACTGGTCGCGATAACAACACCCACCCGTAGCACGCACTCCAGCAGGTATATCTCACTGGTCATCCCCAAAGCCAACATCTCCTTTGGCCGCCTTCCTTCCAGTTCTCAGCTGCCAGTGACTGGAACGAATTGCAAAAATCGCTGAGGCTGGAGACTTATATTTCCCTCACTAACTTTAAACATCAGCTATCTGAGCAGCTAACCGATCGCTGCAGCTGTACATAGTCCATCTGTAAATAGCCCACCCAATCTACCTACCTCATCCCCAAATTGTTTTTATTTACTTTTCTGCTCTTTTGCACACCAGTATCTCTACTTGCACATCGTCATCTGCTCATTTATCACTCCAGTGTTAATCTGCTAAATTGTAATTACTTTGCTACTGTAACAGTATAACTTTACGGCCGTCCCCCGCCCCGACCCGGGCGCGAACCAGGGACCCTCTGCACACATCAACAACAGTCACCCACGAAGCATCGTTAGCCATCGCTCCACAAACGCCGCGGCCCTTGCAGAGCAAGGGGAACCACTACTTCAATTCAAGGTCTCAAAGCGAGTGACGTAACCGATTGAAACGGTATTAGCGCGCACCACCGCTAACTAGCTAGCCATTTCACATCCATTACACTACTATGGCCTATTTATTGCCTACCTCCTCACGCCATTTGCACACACTGTATATAGACTTTATTTCTTTCTATTGTGTTATTGACTGTACGCTTGTTTATTCCATGTGTAACTCTGTGTTGTTGTTTGTGTCGCAGTGCTTTGCTTTATCTTGGCCAGGTCGCAGTTGTAAATGAGAAGTTGTTCTCAACTAGCTAACCTGGTTAAATTAAGGTGAAAAAAAAAAAAATCATCATAAAATAGTCCGTCATTGTAAATAAGAATTTGTTCTTAACTGACTTGCCTAGTTATAAAATAAAATGTTGAGCAATGTAATAAAGTAATGACTTTTGAAATAAGTTACGTTACACATTATGTTGGTTGACAATTTGTTAGCTACGCTATCCTTACGAACCGCATAGCATTACAGCAGTATGTACTGGTATGTTAGCTAGTTACCTAACGTTAGTTGGATACTAATACATCGAACTTGGCAGGCAGTATATTTACTATCCAACATTTATTGACTTGATTATTCACATCATTCTTAGCAAAGTGGTATAGTCGTTGTGCGTTTCAATGGACATTGTTAATTCTGGCTATCTACTCCGATTTCAGAGCGCTCTCGCGCACTGTTGAATATGGCCAGTGTCACTTTTTGTCCAAAATACCAAGTGTTATGTTTGGGGCAAATCCAATACAACACATTACTGAGAACCACTTTCCATATTTTCAAGCATACTGGTGGCTGCATTATGTTATGGGTATGGTATGCACGTAATCGTTAAGGACTGGGGAGTTTTTTAGAATAAAAAAGAAACAGAATTGAGATAAAGCACAGGCAGAATCCTAGAGAAAAACCTGGTTCAGTCTGTTTTCTAACAGACACTGGGTGATACATTCACCTTTCAGCAGGACAATGTTTTAACCTAAAACACAAAGCCAAATCTACACTGGAGCTTACCAAGAAGACAGTGAATGTTCCTGAGTGTCCGAGTTACAATTTTGACTTAAATCTGCTTGAAAGTCTATAGCAAGACTTGAAAATGGTTGTCTAGCAATGATCAACAACCAATTTGACAGAGCTTGAATCATTTTTTAAAGAATAATGGGCAAATATTGTACAATCCAGGTGTGCAAAGCTCTTAGTGACGCATCCAGAAAGACTCAGCTGTAATCACTGCCAAAGGGAAATCTAACATGTAGTGACTCAGGGGTGTGGATACTTATGTAAATTAGATATTTCTGTATTCCTTTTTTAATACATTTGCAAAACTGTCTAAATACATGGTCCCTAAGAACACAGTGGCATCCCTCATTCTTAAATGGAAGAAGTTTGGAACCACCAAGACTCTTCCTAGAGCTGGCCGCCCGGCCAAACTGAGCAATCGGGGGAGAAGGGCCTTGGTCAGTGAGGTGACCAAGAACCTTATGGTCACTCTGAAACAGCTCTAGAGTTCCTCTGTGGAGATGGGAGAACCTTCCAGAAGGACAACCATCTCTGCAGCACTCCACCAATCAGGCCTTTATGGTAGAGTGGCCAGACGGAAGCCATTCCTCAGTAAAAGGCACATGACATCCCGCTTGAAGTTTGCCAAAAGGCACTCTCAGACCATGAGAAACAAGATTCTCTGGTCTGATGAAACCAAGATTGAACTATTTGGCATGAATGACAAGCACCACGTCTGGAGGAAACCTGGCACCATCCCTATGGTGAAGCATGGTGGTGGCAGCAGCATGCTGTGGGGATGTTTTTCAGTGGCAGGGACTGGGAGACTAGTCAGGATCGAGGCAACGATGAACTGAGCAAAGTACAGAGAGATCCTTGATGAAAACTTGCTCACGAGCGCTCAGGACCTCAGACTGGGGCGAAGGTTCACCATCCAACAAGACAACGACCTTAAGCACACAGCCAAGACAATGCAGGAGTGGCTTCGGGACAAGTCTCTGAATGTCCTTGAGTAGCCTAGCCAGAGCCCGGACTTGAACCCAATCAAACATCTCTGGAAAGACCTGAAAATAGTTGTGCAGCAATGCTCCCCATCCAACCTGACAGAACTTGAGAGGATCTGCAGAGAATGAGAGAAACTCCCCAAATAAAGATGTGCCAAAAAAAAAAATATATTGTTTAAAAATATAAAAGATTCTTAAGACAATATGTGTGGGCATAGGCAGACGTTGCAATCGGAGTATTTACATTTACATTTAAGTCATTTAGCAGACGCTCTTATCCAGAGCGACTTACAAATTGGTGCATTCACCTTATGATATCCACCTTATGCATTTTATGCATATTCTAATGAGATTCAATAGGCTTCATCTGTCGGTGCTGCCCAAAAAGTTTTCATGTAGGCTACACTGTTGTGCGAATGTCCCGCAAAATCATCCTTTTGTCCCGCATTTGGGTATTTTAAATGTGGTCACCCTAACCCCAATGTATTTTTGTTATAGGGTCTGTGAAAATGCTGGAATCAGGTCTTTAGGTGGCTTTTAACCATGTTTTTATTTTACCCTTTACCCCTTTCAGATATATGGAAAAGCTGGTGTAAAAAAGCTTATGGTAAATTTGTGGGATTTTGGTTTGTGTATGAAATGGATAAGAGACAGTACTGGTGCATCAAAGCCAGGACCGAAAGACTGAGAAACATCTCCAGGCAGTCGGACTCTTGAACAGCCATTGTGCCATCTCCTGTAATAAGACACAAAGATGGACTCACTCACATAAAACACACACACACAAGCTCACACAAGCTCACACACACCTCATACACACGCAGACTCCTGTACTCACGTACACTGTAAGACTTTTCTGTAATTTTCAACAGTTAAACACTGTATAATGCACAGTAAAATACTGTGCATGTGTTTTACAGCAATAATGCTGCATTATGGTTAAAATGCTGAAAAATACCATTATTATCTGTAATTGGAAGCCTACTGTAAAAATGTCACCAACATACTGTATTTCTTTACAGTAATAGCTTATGCCTGCTGTAGATACAAATTATTTGCTTCAGGCGCCAACCTCATGCTGTCAGGTGAGACACATGAAGCTCAGACTATTTGAGTAAATATCTTCTTGAAGCGGCTATGAAGTGGAAGAATATTTTGAGAAGCTGCTGGGTAGGTACCTTGACTTGTTTCCAAGTATCTTTATTGCTAGCCAACGTTGAATTAATGCATCTTTTCTTATTTAACCTAGCTAGCTGGCTATCTGGCTAATATTTACTAGCTAGCTAGTTCAAGTTGAAACAAGCCATTCCGGTCTGCTATTACTTGCTCAAAAATATCTTGCTGTGCGACCTAGAAAAAAAATCACCCAGATAATTATTGATGTGATAATAGGCTTCGCTGTACCGCAGCCTCTGAGTGCCATTGAGAGTAAACTGAGCGCAGATTCGTGACCGTTATGTTTTCACCATTACTACAGAGGAAGTGGCTTGTTTCTAGCAGTTGAAAATATATGACCCACTGAGACACATCTGGCAACATAGCCAGAGTAGGAACGGATATGAGGTAACCCACTGGGCACACACTGGTTGGATAAACGTTGTTTCCAAATCATTTCAATGAAATTCCATGGAACCAACGTGGAATAGACATTGAATTAACGTCTGTGCCCAATGGGAACCCCTTCCATGATTATCATTAGCAATGGACAATGCAATAACAAATGAATAACATTGCAAATGCATTTTGCATAACATATTGCCTTTACAACCCTCAAAGATGTCCCTTGTTCTGTCAGCTATCCCCTCTCCAATCTAACCCAATCTGTATGTTAAGTGATCTGATGGCCTCATCCATCTTGATCAGCTACTGCTGTCACTGTATCTGCCTCCATCCTCTCTAATAGATTAATCAGGGAAAACATATATATTTTTGGAACTTCCATCAGTACAATTCTTACCTGCTTCTCCATGAGCTGATTGATTGAACATTGCGATTATACATAAAATACACGTATATTTATGGCGCATATTGTTTCAAAAATGCATTACTGACAGCAACATAACAGTCAGCAACATGGCAGTCAGCAACATGACAGACAGCAACATGGCAGTCAGCAACATAACAGTCAGCAACATGGCAGTCAGCAACATGACAGACAGCAACATGACAGTCAGCAACATGACAGACAGCAACATGACAGACAGCAACATGACAGACAGCAACATGACAGACAGCAACATGGCAGTCAGCAACATGACAGTCAGCAACATGACAGACAGCAACATGACAGTCAGCAACATAACAGTCAGCAACATAACAGACAGCAACATGACAGACAGCAACATGACAGACAGCAACATAACAGTCAGCAACATAACAAACAGCAACATGACAGACAGCAACATGACAGACAGCAACATGACAGACAGCAACATAACAGACAGCAACATGACAGACAGCAACATGACAGTCAGCAACATAACAGTCAGCAACATAACAAACAGCAACATGACAGACAGCAACATGACAGACAGCAACATGACAAACAGCAACATGACAGACAGCAACATGACAGTCAGCAACATGACAGACAGCAACATGACAGTCAGCAACATGACAGACAGCAACATGACAGTCAGCAACATGACAGACAGCAACATAACAGTCAGCAACATGACAGACAGCAACATGACAGACAGCAACATGGCAGTCAGCAACATGACAGTCAGCAACATGAGAGTCAGCAACATGACAGACAGCAACATCACAGTCAGCAACATGACAGTCAGCAACATGACAGACAGCAACATGACAGTCAGCAACATGACAGACAGCAACATGACAGTCAGCAACATGACAGACAGCAACATGACAGACAGCAACATGACAGACAGCAACATGACAGTCAGCAACATGACAGACAGCAACATGACAGACAGCAACATGACAGTCAGCAACATGACAGACAGCAACATGGCAGTCAGCAACATGAC
Organism: Salvelinus namaycush; assembly: GCF_016432855.1. Taxonomy (NCBI): domain Eukaryota; kingdom Metazoa; phylum Chordata; class Actinopteri; order Salmoniformes; family Salmonidae; genus Salvelinus; species Salvelinus namaycush. The sequence goes on along the minus strand of NC_052326.1, from coordinate 16,465,095 downwards.
AGTCAGCAACATGACAGACAGCAACATGACAGACAGCAACATGACAGTCAGCAACATGACAGACAGCAACATGACAGTCAGCAACATGACAGACAGCAACATGACAGTCAGCAACATGACAGTCAGCAACATAACAGACAGCAACATGACAGTCAGCAACATGACAGTCAGCAACATGACAGACAGCAACATGGCAGTCAGCAACATGACAGACAGCAACATGACAGTCAGCAACATGACAGACAGCAACATAACAGTCAGCAACATAACAGACAGCAACATGACAGTCAGCAACATGACAGTCAGCAACATGACAGACAGCAACATGGCAGTCAGCAACATGACAGACAGCAACATGACAGACAGCAACATGGCAGTCAGCAACATGACAGTCAGCAACATGACAGACAGCAACATGGCAGTCAGCAACATGACAGTCAGCAACATGACAAACAGCAACATGACAGACAGCAACATGGCAGTCAGCAACATGACAGTCAGCAACATGACAGACAGCAACATGACAGACAGCAACATGACAGACAGCAACATGACAGACAGCAACATGACAGTCAGCAACATGACAGTCAGCAACATGACAGACAGCAACATAACAGACAGCAACATGACAGTCAGCAACATGACAGACAGCAACATGACAGTCAGCAACATGACAGTCAGCAACATGACAGACAGCAACATGACAGACAGCAACATGACAGTCAGCAACATGACAGACAGCAACATGACAGACAGCAACATGACAGTCAGCAACATGACAGACAGCAACATGACAGTCAGCCACATGACAGACAGCAACATGACAGTCAGCAACATAACAGACAGCAACATGACAGACAGCAACATGACAGTCAGCAACATGACAGACAGCAACATGGCAGTCAGCAACATAACAGACAGCAACATGACAGTCAGCAACATGACAGTCAGCAACATGACAGTCAGCAACATGACAGTCAGCAACATGACAGACAGCAACATGGCAGTCAGCAACATGACAGTCAGCAACATGACAGACAGCAACATGACAGTCAGCAACATGACAGACAGCAACATGGCAGTCAGCAACATGACAGTCAGCAACATGACAGACAGCAACATGACAGACAGCAACAGAACAGTTAGCAACATAACAGACAGCAACATGACAGACAGCAACATGACAGTCAGCAACATGACAGACAGCAACATGACAGACAGCAACATGACAGTCAGCAACATGACAGACAGCAACATGGCAGTCAGCAACATGACAGTCAGCAACATGACAGACAGCAACATGACAGACAGCAACATGACAGTCAGCAACATGACAGACAGCAACATGACAGTCAGCAACATGACAGACAGCAACATGACAGTCAGCAACATGACAGTCAGCAACATAACAGACAGCAACATGACAGTCAGCAACATGACAGTCAGCAACATGACAGACAGCAACATGGCAGTCAGCAACATGACAGACAGCAACATGACAGACAGCAACATGACAGACAGCAACATGACAGTCAGCAACATGACAGACAGCAACATGACAGTCAGCAACATGACAGACAGCAACATGACAGTCAGCAACATAACAGTCAGCAACATAACAGACAGCAACATGACAGTCAGCAACATGACAGTCAGCAACATGACAGTCAGCAACATGACAGTCAGCAACATGACAGACAGCAACATGGCAGTCAGCAACATGACAGTCAGCAACATGACAGACAGCAACATGACAGACAGCAACATGACAGTCAGCAACATGACAGACAGCAACATGACAGTCAGCAACATGACAGACAGCAACATGACAGTCAGCAACATGACAGTCAGCAACATAACAGACAGCAACATGACAGTCAGCAACATGACAGTCAGCAACATGGCAGTCAGCAACATGACAGACAGCAACATGACAGACAGCAACATGACAGACAGCAACATGACAGTCAGCAACATGACAGACAGCAACATGACAGTCAGCAACATGACAGACAGCAACATGACAGTCAGCAACATAACAGTCAGCAACATAACAGACAGCAACATGACAGTCAGCAACATGACAGTCAGCAACATGACAGACAGCAACATGACAGTCAGCAACATGACAGACAGCAACATGGCAGTCAGCAACATGACAGTCAGCAACATGACAGACAGCAACATGGCAGTCAGCAACATGACAGTCAGCAACATGACAGACAGCAACATGGCAGTCAGCAACATGACAGTCAGCAACATGACAAACAGCAACATGACAGACAGCAACATGGCAGTCAGCAACATGACAGTCAGCAACATGACAGACAGCAACATGACAGACAGCAACATGACAGACAGCAACATGACAGACAGCAACATGACAGTCAGCAACATGACAGTCAGCAACATGACAGACAGCAACATAACAGACAGCAACATGACAGTCAGCAACATGACAGACAGCAACATGACAGTCAGCAACATGACAGTCAGCAACATGACAGACAGCAACATGACAGTCAGCAACATGACAGACAGCAACATGACAGACAGCAACATGACAGTCAGCAACATGACAGACAGCAACATGACAGTCAGCCACATGACAGACAGCAACATGACAGTCAGCAACATAACAGACAGCAACATGACAGACAGCAACATGACAGTCAGCAACATGACAGACAGCAACATAACAGACAGCAACATGACAGCCAGCAACATGACAGTCAGCAACATGACAGACAGCAACATGACAGTCAGCAACATGACAGACAGCAACATGGCAGTCAGCAACATGACAGTCAGCAACATGACAGACAGCAACATGACAGTCAGCAACATGACAGACAGCAACATGGCAGTCAGCAACATGACAGTCAGCAACATGACAGACAGCAACATGACAGACAGCAACAGAACAGTTAGCAACATAACAGACAGCAACATGACAGACAGCAACATGACAGTCAGCAACATGGCAGTCAGCAACACGGCAGTCAGCAACACGACAGTCAGCAACACGACAGTCAGCAACATGACAGACAGCAACATGACAGACAGCAACATGACAGACAGCAACATGACAGTCAGCAACATGACAGACAGCAACATGACAGTCAGCAACATGACAGACAGCAACATGACAGACAGCAACATGACAGTCAGCCACATGACAGACAGCAACATGACAGACAGCAACATGACAGTCAGCAACATGACAGACAGCAACATGACAGTCAGCAACATGACAGACAGCAACATGGCAGTCAGCAACATGACAGTCAGCAACATGACAGACCAATATTGACACTAAGACTGATGTTGTTGTTATTTTTCTGTTGTATCTGTTTGTCCTTGTGAGGCTGGCCCCAGAGGGGACACGCTTCCCTCAGTCAATGGACAGAGATGTCTGAGTGGTTCACTCAGTGTTGTCTATGATCTTATGAGTAGCTGACCATTACACTCACATACTGGACAAGTAGGCTACCATACAACAAATACATTTATCTCTGCCAAACAATCATACAGGCCCCGAAGAAAAATCTGCATGAACTCTTAACAACAGAGAAACACACATCCATACAGAGAAATGTGCAGACGCGCAGTAGAGACTTGTGGGAACACACAGTAACGGGAGTGGACAGTTAATTTGCAACTGCTCCAGATTAAACTGTTCTTTTCCTTCTTATTTTTAGAGGCAGTTAATGCATGTCAATCCCTGTTCTTTCAGTGTCGTTATTCATGTATTGGATCTATAGAACATCATGTATTGTATCGTTTTCCATGTGATGGAATTTAATATAATATAATTCCTTCAAAAATCAACATTGCCTTTGGCTTCCTACAGATGACACAACGAAACACATCCTTTATCACAGAGAAGTCTTTTGTGTACTCTCTATGAGCAAGAGAGAGGAGAGTTGGAAAAGAGCATCTCCTCTCCTGTCACAGCCTCGTTCTGTTTATGTAACCGACTGTCCCCCCCTCAGGCACTGACTCGGGTTGAATTAACCTCTGTCAAAACTTGCCAAACATAACCACACGCATGCACACACACAATCCATTTTGAGAGGCGAAAGCGGCAGAGCCACAATAAATGTATGTAAGCCGTTGCAAGCCTTCGCATGTCAGACAAATTAGGGATTCTGTGGCTGTCTGTTTGAGAGGAGACAGATGGACTGAGTGGGAGATGGGACTTATAGGGAATCGGTGTGCTTGTGTCTGCCTGCGTCCATCAACCTATATACTCAGTCCAAAAAAGATGAGCTGTACAAACCTGTTTGTGTTTATTTCCCTTGATGCCATTTGACATTTGCATGCTTTTTGTTGTGCCTAGCTTGGTCTTCTCAGAACTCTTAAACACTCTTAATCTGTGTATGCGTTTGTGAGTTCTGGCAGGCTGTTGAAGTGTGTTTGTTTGTGTATGAGATGGGTGTTTGTGTGGGACTCAATTGGAGGGCAAGAGGAATTAAGCTTAAATTTTGCAGCATTCTGGCTCCTTTCGATTTCACCAAACAGAAACCTAAGTTAGCTGGGGTGAGTATTTTAAGAATGGCCTTAGGCCTAGATGCTGAATTTGAGCGCATGCTTTCAGAGGAGACAGAATGAGGTTGGGAGAAAAATAGGAGAGCTAAAACTCTGATTCCAAATATAGGTGAATCACATGGTAGTCACTGGAGAATGACACATAAACAAATAAGAAATAAATACTTTTGTTTGAAATGGAGCTGAGTGTTTGAAGGGGATTGTATTTGATCATTTGGGGTATGATGATCACAAACATCTGAGATTCTTGAACACCATTTTATCCTCAGCTTCAGAGAAAACCTAAAAATACTATGCTGCTGTTGCCATAGTGATTTTGTACCACTGTTAAGCAACTGGACCACTTGCAATGGCAGCCTGAGCAGAGTTAAAAGAAGGGCAAGGGTATGAACAACACACAGTCTAGAAGATAGAACAGTCCACTCAGTGGCTTCACTGTTACATTAACATCAACTACAGTCCCTTTTCAAGAGACTGGAGGTATGACAGTTTATACTATCTCTATCAAATCACTCAATCTCTCTATCTGCAATCTCACACAGGAATGGGACTAGATAAAACACATCAAATATTTTAGTATGGGGAGAAATGGAAAGAGTGATTTCAAGCAGTGAATGTGCTTGTGTTTGTGCGTGTCTGTGTGCATTTGTGTGTACGTGTACTGCCTGTGTGCCCCCTGCCCTGATCCACCCAGCTGTTTACCCTGAGATTGGAGCTGTGTCCTCTGGGTCACATCAGCTCCACATACAGTGCAGAGGTTTAACATGGGACTCCTACCCCACATACAGAGGTTTATTAGCAGGACACTGCCCCTTTAAATTAGTCAGACTAAGTAGAGAAACAAGAGACCTGTAGACAGAAGACGGATGCACTGACCGACACAATGGCTTGTGCGTATTGCAGAAAGCATCTCTGGTTGTCAATGTCCACCATATGTTATTTATTGAAGCACAGCACATAGACAGAGTTAAAGGGGAAGTTGAGCTGCTAGGCAGATAATGGTCTATCACCGCTGCGTACACAGGAGAGAGAGAAGAGCTTTGAGTGCTCAGTGAGTGGATCACATGTCTCCAGAAGTCTGTGACTCATAGCATTCCTCCCGAGACTGGCTGATTGACTCTCCTCTCCTCAGTCTCGTTTCCTCTCGTTCTGCCTCAGACTGGTTAGGACCTGATGGTGGGCTGCCCGAGACACCATCCCCCCCAGCTCTGGATGACATCACTTGACCTCTTACCTCGCACCATCACACACACAGTCTCTGTATTCCTTTCTGGATCATATAGCTGTCATGTGGCGTTTTGTATCATTTATTTAGGTTAGCTCCAGAGAACCCATGTTTCTCAGCAACCCAATGTGATCATGATAAATGTTCATCTGACATTTTAATAAACTGAAAGTGATACTCTGTTATTTAGATGGGATTCTAGCCTCCATTCTTAGATGTGATCTAACAGAGCAGTCTGAGCCCTGTGATCAGGTCTTTCCCCCTGACCCAGCAGGTGGTAGTGGGACTGCATCATGGCTGACATTATGGAGCTGCAGTTCTCATACTTTCCAAGCGAATCATGGATTAAATTGTTTTATAAATACGCTGGCTCTTTGAGAGGCATTCCCCGTCATCATTCACATTAACTTTCCTTCCATCAAATGTGTATAATCTAAGAGCTTTGCCAGCTGTCTATTATAGTCAGGGTTCATTCTAGTTTGCAGGGTAAAAACACGAAGACCCAATACAACCAATTGGACTCGGTGTGCCAGAAGGGGACTTGATTTTGTTGGTGCCAAAAAAGATCCAAGTGACATTTTCAATAAATTATACACGTTTTTCCATCCATTACATGTCAACATTGTATTAGCTGAAAGCTATTTTTAGAAAACATGTGGGGCAAGAAGCAGTTTTAGAAGCAGTAAAAACTTGCAATACAAGTTTTGTTTTTGTACTCTTGTACAATGTTGAACATGTCTGATTGTAGTGAGAATGATCGTAACTGTATAATACAGTATTAGCACACAAAGAGAACAGAGCAGAACAGTACATTTTACCACAACCAAAACAGTTTTTATTTCCCCTCCAACAAACTGTGGACAATCCAGATAATATACAAGATAAAGGTACAGTTGAAGTCCGAAGTGTACATACACCTTAGCCAAATACATTTAAACTCAGTTTTTCACAATTCCTGACATTTAATCAGAGTAAAGATTCCCTGTCTTAGGTCAGTTAGGATCACCACTTTATTTTAAGAATGTGAAATGTCAGAATAATAGTAGAGAGAATGATTTATTTCACCACATTCCCAGTGGGTCAGAAGTTTACATACACTCAATTAGTATTTGGTAGCATTGCCTTTAAATTGTTTAACTTGGGTCAAACGTTTTGGGTAGCCTTCGACAAGCTTCACACAATAAGTTGGGTGAATTTTGGCCCATTCCTCCTGACAGAGCTGGTGGAAATGAGTCAGGTTTGTAGGCCTCCTTGCTCGCACACACTTTTTCAGTTCTGCCAACAAATGTTCTATCGGATTGAGGTCAGGGCTTCGTGATGGCCACTCCAATACCTTGACTTTGTTGTCCTTAAGCCATTTTGCCACAGCTTTGTATGCTTGGGGTCATTGTCCATTTGGAAGACCCATTTGCGACCAAGCTTTAACTTCCTGACTGATGACTTGAGATGTTGTTTCCATATATCCACATCATTTTCCTGCCTCATGATGCCATCTATTTTGTGAAGTGCACCAGTCCCTCCTGCAGCAAAGCACCCCCACAACATGATGCTGCCACCCCCGTGCTTCACGGTTGGGATGGTGTTCTTCGGCTTGCAAGCCTCTCCATTTTTCCTCCAAAAATAACGATGGGCATTATGGCCAAACAGTTCTTATTTTGTTTCATCAGACCAGAGGACATTTCTCCAAAAAGTATGATCTTTGTCCCCATGTGCAGTTGCAAATCGTAGTCTGTCTTATTTATGGCGGTTTTGGAGCAGTGGGTTCTTCCTTGCAGAGCGGCCTTTCAGGTTATGTCGATATAGGACTCGTTTTACTGTGGATATAGAAACTTTTGTACCTGTTCCCTCCAGCATCTTCACAAGGTCCTTTGCTGTTGTTCTGGGATTGATTTGCACTTTTCGCACCAAAATACGTTCATCTGTAGGAGACAGAACGCGTCTCCTTCCTGAGCGGTATGACAGCTGCGTGGTCCCATGGTGTTTATACTTGCGTACTATTGTTTGTACAGATGAACGTGGTACTTTCAGGTGTTTGGAAATTGCTCCTAAGGATGAACCAGACTTGTGGAGGTCTACAATTTGTTTTTATGAGGTCTTGGCTGATTTCTTTTGATTTTCCCATGATGTCAAGCAAAGAGGCACTGAGTTTGAAGGTAGGCCATGAAATACATCCACAGGTACACCTCCAAGTGACTCAAATTATGTAAATTAGCCTATCAGAAGCTTCTAAAGTCATGACATAATTTTCTGGAATTTCCCAAGCTGTTTAAAGGCACAGTCAACTTAGTGTATGTAAACTTCTGACCCACTGGAATTGTGATACAGTGAATTATAAGTGAAATAACCTGTCTGTAAACAATTGTTGGCAAAATTACTTGTGTCATGCACAAAGTAGATGTCCTAACCGACTTGCCAAAACTATAGTTTGTTAACAAGAAATTTGTGGAGTGGTTGAAAAACAAGTTTTAATGACTCCAACCTAAGTGTATGTAAACTTCCGACTTCAACTGTACCTGAACATGTCAAATAATAATATTAATTCATATTATTCTAACAAAATGAATAATATACAATAACATACAATTATTTAAATGCATTTAAATTTTATTTAAGAAACATGTCAAATAAATAAAGACATAGTCCCTGTATGTAATCTAATTGCTATCTGAATATACCATAGTATATTCTATGAATGCAAAAGGAGAAGAATAGAGGGTGGCAAAATAAACTGGTTTAGAAGAAAAATGGAAGATGAGATGTTTTCTCTTTCCTCTCATCAACTTTAATATTTCACACACATACAGCAGTTTCTCTGTTTGCTTTTTCAAATACATCTGCCCGATCAGTAGCACACATCAAAATAAGTGCATGTGTGTGTGTGTGCTTGCATAAGGCAGGCACCTTTACACAGTTGGAATCCATGCTTGCAGTCTTGGACTTAATCTCAAACTTCCTTGTGTGCCTTTTTCCCAAAATAAATAACTGGGTAAAATAACCAACTTCGTAATAGGTAACAGAGTAAGCAGATAATGGCGACAACTCACTGAGTCAACTAAAGAAGATTGCAAATGTCTCTTCAAATGTAACCTTCATGGCCCTTTGTATCCCTTATGGATACAAACAAAAACACCCAAATGAAGGACTCCTGTGGAAAAACTGGCTACAGCAATGTTCAGTGTGCCCCTATGGCCAGCCTCTGTAGTCCAGTGTGCTGCTTCTTCTATGAGTCCAAAAGAGAGAAGAGAAACTGTGTGTGTGTGTTTTAGTCTGTGCAGTGGTCCTCCAGCTGGGATATGATGGTGATGAGGTTCTGCAGACCGAAGATGTAGCCACTGTCCTGGCCCTCGTGCACCACACTGTCCTCCACATAGTCAGGGCACGTGGTGTGGGCAAAGTCAATCATCCTCACGTCCACCGCCGGGCCAGGGCCTGTATCAGATCGGGCTGCCAGACGTCCACCACCAGTGCTACCACTGCTACTGCTGCGGGGAAACACAAACGCACTTGCCTCTTCATCTTTCTTCACTTCCTCCTCTTCTTCCTCCTCAGACAGACCGTCCTCGGGGCCTCTGCGTGCGTGTGTGCGGGGCGGCTCACCGTCGTAGATGATGAGCAGGGAGGAGGAATAGAAGCGGTAGGACTCACAGCCCTCCAGAGCTGCCTGCATCTCCCTGAGCCTCCGCAGCACCGGGGAGAGCAGCTCACGCCGCAGACGCCGCCCGTCATGGAAGAACTGGAACAGAGCCTCCTTGAAGCCCGACAGGGTTAGTTTACGCCCAATGTACTTATCCATGAACATGAGCTGACCCGAATCTGACTGGTATACCTGAGAGAGAGGTAGGAGATGGAGGGGTTCAGAAACACATTTCTTCCCTTTCATTCTGAACTAGAACTAAGCTATGCCTCCCCAATATATAATTTCAGACTCTTCAATTCTGCCCCATCCCCATCAATAACACAAGTTAACATTGTGCCCACCTGCATGCCACAGAGGCGTACTCCGATGGAGGCTGAGGTGCTTTGCTGGCACTTGCGGATTTGCATGACCTTCTTCTCCTCGGACACGTTGTCACCGTGCTGCCGCGTGCCCATCTTCAGGTCCAGCACGCACGGAACCGCGTGACGCCACGTCAGGTTCTCCAGCAAGATGAATTCTGGGAAGGAGTCCTGAGTCAAGGAGCCTCTGGTTACAGGAGAATCACATCATATTCCTAATGCACCTGGTTGGAGACTTAACTCTCCGCTAATGTAGTAGGAAGACCTGAATCCCTATCAGCAGACACTAATTCATCAGATGGACCGGACACCAATCCATCTTGAGCCTTTCCTCACATCAATCCACTTCACTTACAAATACACAGATGTCACAAGTGGATTATCTGTGAGATTGTAAAGCTACTTTGGGCACAAGATTCTGCAGAGTGAAGAAATAGGCAGTACTACACAGTAATACGTTTAGGTACAGTTCATGGACAAACTTTGCAGGCAGGTGCAGGATGGCCTGATGTTCAAAGTGGTTGTTCCACGCTGAAAGGATACTGTACTGGTTGCGGTGCTTGGCGTTCTCCTTCATCCTCTGCAGGTGTTTTTGTTGGAGTTTGAGTCTCCAGGGGTTGTGTTGGATGGCGTTTCTGCTTCCCAGAGGCACCTCCTCCTGCTGCAGCCACTCCAACACCTCCCCCTCGGGCTTATGACTGGGGGAAATAGGAAGAGAGGGGAGTCAGGAGGGGTGGAGAGCATCAAGCTTACATTCTAGAACCTACAATGTGTCTCAACATACAGGTAACAGGTAACTTCCAAAATATAGGAAAATGTGCGATACAAAGTATCTTGAAAGCAGGTGCTTCCACACAGGCATGGTTCCTGAGTATATTAAGCAATTAACTTCCTCATCATGGGCGGCTGGTAGCCTAGTGGTTAGAACGTTGGACTAGTAACCGAAAGGTTGCAAGATCGAATCCCAAAGCTGACAAGGTGAAAATCTGTCGTTCTGCCCCTGAACAAGGCAGTTAACCCACTGTTTGTTCTTAACTGACTTGCCTAGTTAAATAAGGGTAAAATAAACATGTTTATGGTCATGTATAAAAATGCCCAGTTGCTCATTATTTTGACTAGAAGAGATCTCAGTGACTTTAAAAGAGGGGTCTTAAATGACCATTGGGGTTTTAAAGTGTGTGTATTTGTCTCAGTCACCAGTTACCCTGTATGTCTCTTTATTGGTGTATCTCTGTAACAGTGTTTCAGGTGCATCCGTCTCTCTCTCTCATCTCTCACCTCTTGTCCTTGTCTTTGCGTGAGTCCAGCAGACTCTGGGCAGACAGCTGCTTGATGCCCCACTGGAGCATCTTGCTGTTGGGCTCGCCATTGACCGATGGGTCTATATTCTCCAGGTCCCCCACCCCAGAGTCACTTTGCAGGGGATACGCTATGAGACACAGGTTGCCCTCCTCATCCTCCTCAAAATTCACAGATACCACACCTGAGGGACAGAGAGAGACAAAAAGGAAGAAGAAAAACCGGTAAGACATCAAACTCGTAGAAATAGCAAAGCAATGGTTATTTTGACTCTCTCTCTCTGTAATACTGTATTTGAATTCCCAAGCAGGAAATAGAATAAACTGGGAAGTATTTTTCTGGGCAATTCCACGGTAACAGAATTGCGCTGAGACTAAGATTTTTCACTTAAAATATATGCCAAACAAAAACCATTGACTTCAAAGTTAAACAAACCATACAACTCACAAGGACTACTTTTAACACTTTACACTGAAGACTTTACAAAAACACGTTTACTGGAAGAACTGTGCAGATTCAACGTTTGGTCACAGAATTCCGGTAAATCTCCCTCAGTTTTTTATGTGACCACGTTTTCCAAAAACTCTGAATGTCATTCTCTTCATGGTGATGTTTCCTAAATAGGTACACAAAGGTATAAATATGCATAATCCTCCTTTGCATATTTGGGTATTATTCTACACACTATTTGGGTATAGCTCTGCCCCCAAACTAGAACAAATTTGTTTCGGCCGGACCAAATCATAAACCAGGTTTCCATCCAACCTTTTTATGCAAACAAAGTACATGTCGGATAAAAAATGTCACGACAGGCCTGATGGAAACAGCAAATTTGTGGGTGGGATCTTTTTGTGTCGGTAAAATGAATGATGCGAGAAATGATGGTGGAAATATTATATTGATATAATAACCATAATATCAAAGTAAACGTGGAGTCACACGATATTGTGTGGTCCTCCCACTACGACTTTGGGAAAGCATGCAGTTTATTAGGCTACAGATTAAATAAGATATGTGTTGAAAGTGCACAGTGACGAGCTTGACGCTCCTTTCCAATAAATATCGAGGGTCTTATTCTGATGATCGACGCGTGGCTGCCGTTTGACAAATATAAATCATCTCGTACTCATCATGTAGGTAGCCTGCCCGCACTGTATCTGTGAGCTGTTGTCTAGAGCACACTGCCAAGACCAGAGATTCGCTATATAAACGCAACATTTCTTCTGACAAAACCATCAGTGGAGTTTAAATTCAATGGAAACCCATTGTATTTTTTATTCGGTACATGTGAATGTAACCGCAAAAGTTATTTATATGTGCACTACGTCATCACATAACGACTGTTATCTGCAACAAGTCAATTTGATTGAAACATCTCTGGTGGGAAAATGTGCATATTGTTTTTGTGGATTTTAGAATATCAAAATCAGTCACCAATTGGATGGAAACCTTGCTAGTAGAGTCTATGTTTCACAAGTTTGGACATCAAAGTACAGCACAGTAGAGCTCAGTAGAGTATCCAGTACAGTATAGTTCTGTACCGTAGAGTACAATACATTGTACTGTCCTCTACTCGTGTGTTCTACTGAACTCTACAATACTGTACTGAACTCTAATTTTCTTTACTGTACTCTAATGTGCTGTACTGTCCAAACTTGTGAACCCAATTGTGGTTCGTAACTATTATGATTTCCCATTGTAGCCAATTCAATTGCAGAGATTCCGTTACCGATTTTTTCAAAAATTTGTAGTTATCACTTAATAATTCATGAACAAAATTGATATCAGTAAAATCACAATAACTAGTGGATAGGTCTACCTTTACTTGTTAAGTCCGTGAACTTTCATTATCCTCCCTCATGAGAGAGACCAAATTAGATATGTGGGTTTACTTATTTACTTATTCCAATTTTTTGGGATAGAAAATAGCATTTATTTTTTTATATATATGTCTTAATCTAAAAAATATATAGTCTTAGCTTTCATTTGACATGACACTATGAACTTCACATATTGGTGCTCAATGATCCTTTTACATGCAAATGACTGTCTCTTACCCCCAACTCTTCTTACTCTCCTGCCTTTCTAAAGTTCCAGAGCTGTCTGCCCTGGTGTCTCTCAACCTGATAGAGATCAAAGGACCTGGACAACTCCATAACATACACACACACAGATCTCCCAACTCGGATCTTGAGCAAGCGAGAGAGAAAGAGCAATGGAGATATGGGACTTGGGGAAATCAAATTGAGGCTGTGTCTATCTGGAAATCTTGTTTATATTTGTGTACAGTATGCTGTTGTGTAAACACACACAAACTCCCAATATTATACTATCAATCATGCAGAAAAGGAAAGTCACTCCGAACACAAACCACCAAAGCTCGAGCAGATGCAATCAAAAATGCTATTGATTTGAATTGATTTAAACTGGTTTATCAAACCATTATAGCAGTAATATTATTAAACAGTAGACGACAGAGCAACATTTTTAAAAACATCTTAAAAACACCATAGAGTACCAACAAACACAAATCATGTAAACCTATGCATATTGCCTTACAACAACTTGTGCAATAAGAGAACAGAACAGCAGCATGCAGTTTGCAGTCTCTGTAGATGGACCAGATGGATGAAGTGAAAGCCTATTTCAGCCACTCAATCTCTCACGCCATTCTACCCATCCCGCAAGTGCATCATTCTAACCCCCCTCTCTCATGAGTCATGCCCCACCCTACCCTATCCAGAATCATCCCACCTCTCTCACCCAGCCACCCCAACTCTCTGTGGGGATGCATAGGACACAACAGCTGCAAATATTAACATGGAAAGGTACTGTAGCTCAAAGGGAAGATTGAAGATAGAAAAGGGAGATACAGACTGGGATGAATTGGATCTCCTCTTCCTTGTGTACACACACAGGTTCACCTTTCACTTGTCTGTCAGGGACTAAAGACAAACAGCTGCAGTGAACCATAACACAGTGTTAGATAACCCACTGTTAAAGGGCTAGACAGTGGAGGGGAGACGCAGCACTTGTGGTCGAAGGGGAGAGTTAACCAGATTCGGAGGACTTTAGGACCCTGCAGGTCCACACTGCCTTCTGAATCTCAAGCCTTAGATACTGATGTCATGGTATGACAGATTCACCCCTCTCCTGTTAGAATGCATATTTGTGTGTGTGTGCAACTAAACCTGTCTTCAGTTAATGCATACTATACTACATTCTACCTGCTCTGTATGCTCTCTGGGCAGAGAAACACAGCTCCAACCTGTTTCTGTGTGACTGCACAAAGGGGCAGGGCAGGACACCCTGGTGGTGCTCCAATGCTACAGCGCCCTCATGTGGCCAGGTCCAATAGCACCTGCTACCACAAAGCATCCTGGCTGGCCTGCAAAGTCCTACCCTGGGCCTTGGAGAATTTACAAAACCCACCTGATCCTTCTGTGGAGGGGCACAGTCAGACTTCCTGAAAACACCCTAAAACCGTGGGCTTACATGGACTGTGAATAATGAAAATTGCATAGAAAAAAATGCATGCACCTGCAATAACCTACCCTCTTTTCCAACCGCCTTCCATACCAATCAAGAGATAGTGAGAGAGAGGATGGAATATGGAAAGAGAGAGAGAGAGAGAGAGAGAGAGAGAGAACACAGCAGCACAACATTAGCCCAGTCACACAGTAGATGGATGCGGTGGAGGTTGGGGTTAGGAAAGGGAGATGCATTCAACTGAAATGTGTCTTCCGGAGTAGTCTCTTACCTCTGTACTGGGGGGTGAACTTCCTCATGGCGCTGGGTAGGCTCTTGTAGAACTGGTGCTCTCGGGGGATGAGGGGCTTGCAGATAGTCTGCTCCCCGAAACGCAGCACGCAGCAGTGGCCCCCCACCTGGTGCATGAAGGGCTCAAGCGGGACCCCTTTCTCCAGATAGTGTTGTAGCTGCTGCTGCGTCTGCTGCTGCTTGGCCTGCATGGTCTGAGCCTCCATGACCGGACTCATCCTCCACTGACCCTGAGTACTGCGACGCCACATGCATTAGTCTCCCTCCTCAGGGGGACAGTGCAGCAGGGCCACAACGGGACAGTCGGACAACCACACGCAGGCCGCTGGGTATGATGATGTTGTTGTCATTTATTTTGATCCCTCCTTTTCTTTGGTTCCCTCAGAGGAGGCTGTGATTATCTCTCCTCTGTGCAGGAGGGATTTTGCAAGACAACAACAAAGAGGGAAGTAGGAAGAGAGAGAAATATCATCTCGGCGTTTGTTGATCTTAAATCCCTTTTTTCCTCCTGGCCTTAGAAAGTAGGTGGCAGAGAGGTGTAGGAACAGACAGTCCTTTGTGTCCTGAGGGTGAAAGGAAGGTTTGCACAGCTGCTTCTGCTTTCCAGAGTCTGGTCTGCCTGACTCCACTGAAACCCTCCTGACACTGAAAGCCTGCACTTGCTCTGACTGGTAACTCTCACAAGCACAAACACAGACCCGCCCACTCAGCCCACTTCCACCAATCACAAGCAGGAGCAGGTTGTTGGGTGGTAACCCTTCGAGGGAAGAGAGCGTGCAAACAAAGAGGGATGGAGGGGGCTTGGGGAGGGGAGAGAGAAAAAAGGAAAGAAGCAGAAAAACAGAGTCTGAGGAGGGATGAGCTGAACTGAACTCAGCTATTTCTCTCTGTGTAACAGACGTGTTTTAACCTTAACAACCTCACACAACAAACTGCATTTCCTCATTCAGACCAACAACTGAGAGGGTGAGACTGGTGATAAAATAATGCAGAACCAGTGCCCACATATTGGCTACTGCCATTTGACATTCGCAAAGACAGAATGCCACAAACACACTCGTAAACACAGTAACAATGAGTTTTCAATCAGAGAAATAACCTTGAGAGCAACAGAATGTTGATTATGGAACAAACAGCGGTCTGGTATGATGTAAATAACGGTATCCGTTAAGGTGAAGGTAGTCTTGAGGGCAAAATAGAACATGGAATAAAACAGTGTTGTTCTCGTCCAGTTTACTCTGCAGATAAACTGTCAACATTGCCTCAGCTACTAGCTAGGCATAACATGCTAACTGGGGGCCCTGTACAGCAGAAAGAGTCAGTGGATAGAAAGAGAGCGACAGAAAGAGAGGAGATGGGGTTCTTGTGTTTCCTGAGCTGCAAGATGCGGACTGTAATCCTTCCCTTCTTGAAACAGATTAGCGTAGGCTACCACAAAGGGAGAACATACCAACTCCTCATTCACAGAATGGCCAGTCACTACAGGACAGGTAGGGAGTGTGTGTGTGTGTGTGTGTGTGTGTGTGTGTGTGTGTGTGTGTGTGTGTGTGTGTGTGTGTGTGTGTGTGTGTGTGTGTGTGTGTGTGTGTGTGTGTGTGTGTGTGTGTGTGTGTGTGTGTCTGGCCCAGTGGCAGAGGAGAAGATTTACACTGGCTTGTTCTCCTGAGACCACAGGCAGCAGCAGCAATCCCCAAAGTAATCTCTCTAACCCAGCCTCCTGGAACACTCCAGGGAGGAAATGGGCCACAGTAAGAAAGAAAAGGAACTAAAACACACAGACAAACAGAGGCTGACGCCACAGGGCACAAAGGGACTATCAGGTAGGCATTAACTCCTTGCCACCCTCATTGGCACCACACACCCACTGCCTCAGACACATGCATTACCCAACACTGATATAGCAATACGTCTGACACTCTGGCCATGTCTTGACCATTCATCTCTGACCTGAACATTGGTCAATATCCATGCCAATGGTAGCCTATTGCCAGAAGACATGCTGACTTTGGCCTAAACTTTGCAGACACTTGCAAGACTTTAGGGAGGGGCACAAGAATGTCAGAGAGGAAGAGAGAGGTGCCTGTAACCTTGCTATAGAGCAGTAAAGCAAGGTCGTTGGCCGTTAGTGAGGTGGGTAGAGCATTAAACAGCGTGTTCCTGAAGTATGTGCCAGAGGGACACAGAGACACAGAGATCCACTGACAGACCAGGCCATAGGCTGAGAACCAATAAGAGCAGCGGGGCAGTCCTTTTCACCTCCACACATCTCCATAAAACGCACACACAGAGATGTCAGACACAGTCCCAAATGACACGTCTTGCCAATAATGTCTGACTTCCTGGCAAATAACATTCTCACACTAATAGTTATTGCCAGCACTGCAGAGAAGTGCACTTTGGCCTGAACTTGAGAGACTTGCAAGACTTTAGGCAGTGCTACAACAATGGACCCATTTTTGAGGGAAATATCCCCAGGAGTGGTGGGGCAGTATAGCATGCGGTGGGTGAAAGGTGGGTAAGGTTTGTTTCATGCCCACGTCATGCCAGGGCAAGGTCAGTTCCAGGCATTAGATACATAAGCGAACTCAGTCTGGGTCTCAACTTACTGTTGAGAGTAAGAAGAGTAGAATACACCAGCTACAATTTCGAAATTTGGTTGTGCATCAGCAGTTTTCCTCTTGTTATGTCAGTCACTCAATTAGCCATGACAGCTAACAAGTTTTTGATTGGTCAATTAGTCTAGTAGCTAGCCAGCTAAACGTGTACTAATCATGGCTGAATACCGACCGGCACGCAGGGCACGTGTACAGGGACCTTGACCTCCAGGGGGCCCCCGTTTTGCTGGTGGCACATAGCTTCTCATTTCTCCTAAGTGGAGATTTTCTCTTTTCTCCCTCAATCACCTGTCCATCTCCTCATTTGAATTCCATACTGTCACAAGCTTAACATTGTTGCCATCTATCGCCCACCAGGTGTCTTTAGAGAGTTCCTCAATGAGCTTGACACCTTGATAAGCTCATTTCCTGATGATGGCCCACTGCTCATCGTACTGGCCGACTTCAACCTCCCGATGTCTGCCTTCGATTAATTTCTTTCCACCTCTTGCTTTCCCCTCCTTGCCTCTTTTGACTTCCCCCTTTCCCAGTCCCCTCCCACTCACAAGGCAGGCAAAAGGCTTGACCTCATCTTTACAAGAGGCTGTTCACCTACTAATCTCGCTGCAACCCCCCTCCAGGTCTACTACTTTGTTTCCTTTTCTGTCTCACTCTCCTCCAACCCTACCCACTCAGACCCTACACAATGGTCATGCGTCATCTCAGTCTTCGCTGTCTTCGCTCTCTCTCTCCCACTACTCTTCTATTATCTCTCCTGCCAAATCCTTCTCCCTTCTGTCTCCTGATTCTGCCTCCTCGACCCTACTCTCCTCCCTTTCCGCATCCCATGACTCGCACTGTCCCCTTTCCTCCCGGAAGGCTCTGCCCTCCCCTCCTGCTCCGCGGCTGAGTGACTCATTGTGAGCTTACAGAACAGGGCTGCGGGCAGCTGAAAATGGAGGAAAACTACATTTATGGAGGACCTATCATCCTTTCACTCCCTCCTCTCTACCTTCTCTTCCTCTATATCCGCTGCTAAAGCCACTTTCTATCACTCTAAATGTCAAGATTCTGCCTCTACTCGCTCCTTAATCCTCCACCACCTCGCTCCTCACTTTGAAAAGAAAGTTGACAACATCCACCCACACAACTCCCCTACCCATTGACCTCTTTCTCCCCTCTCTATCCAGATAAAATCCTGTGACTAGTGAGGTCCGTCCGCCCAACAACCTGCCCACTCGACCCCATCCCTTCCTCCCTTCTTCAGACCATCTCTGGAGACCCTCTCCCATTCTTCACTTCCCTCATCAACTCATTCTGACCACCGGCTGCGTTCCCTCTGACTTCAAAACTGCCAGAGTCGCTCCCCTCCTCAAGAAACCAACAATCAACCCTTCTGACATCAAAAACTACAGACCGGTATCTCTTCTTTCTTTTCTTTCCAAAACACTTGAGTGTGCTGTCTCTGACCAACTCTCTCGCTATCCCTTTCAGAATGATCTTCTTGACCCTAACCAGTCATGCTTCAATACGGGTCACTGAACCAAGACGGCTCTCCTCTGTGTCATGGAGGCTCTGCCAAAGCTGACTCTCTCTCCTCTGACCTCATCCTCATAGACATTGTGAACCATCAGATCCTCTTCTCCAGCCTCTCAGAGCTGGTCGTCGCAGGCTCTGCTCACTATTGGATTGTGTCTTACCTGGCAGGCAGTTCCTACCAGGTGCCTTGGAGAGGATCTGTGTCTGCATCAAGTACTCTCACGAAAGGCTGTCCCTCAGGACTCGGTTCTAGGCCCTCTCCTCTTCTCTCTATACACCAAGTCCCCTCGGCTCCATCATATGGTTTCTCCTAATTGCTACTACTTTGCTCCTTCCCCCCTTCTGACACCCAGGTGGCGACACGGATCTCTGCGTGCCTGGAAGATATTTCAGCTCGGATGTCGGCCCACCACCTCAAAAAAACATTCAAGAAACGTTAAAGAAATGTTTTTTAAACGACCATACCAAAACTGCCCGCTCCAAGACCTTGGCATCAGGGTTGACAACTCCACAGTGTCACCCTACCAGAGTGCAAAGAACCTTGGCGTGACCCTGGACAACACCCTGACGTTCGCTGAAAATATCCAAGCACTGTCTCACTCCTGCAGGTTCATGCTCTACAACAGTGCTCACCAACCATTTCTGAGTCAAGATCACTTTGAGTCAAAATGCAAGCCGAGATCTACCTCTTAGATTTTTTATTTCTATATGACTTAAACTTAAGCAACATGAATCTACTAAAAATAGTTCTGTAGCAATGAATTGCCTGGCCAATGTTGTTCTTCTCAGACTATTTTGAAATTATATTTAAAATGTAAGGTACATAATCACACTGGTAATAGATAATTTGTTGTATTACTTGTGAGGCACAGCTGAATGAGCATAATAATTAGCTTTTTATTATTTTACTACACTGGGGGGAGGGAGATACTGTAGCAGCGGTAAGACTGTCACTGTCCCGCCACTCTCCCTCCCTCCTCTGAGAAAAGGGGACACAGACTTCCAGTTGCATTACTTCTGCCTCATGCACCATTTCATGTCAAGATAAAGTTAAATATTACTCAATATAAAAAAAGAGACAAGCCGCTAATAATAACAACAACGCAAGTTGATCAAAATTCATTGCAGCTGCAGTGCTTGCAGTAGCGTGAGTGGAAGTAGGGAGAATGCACATTTTATGGCTTATAAAAGTGTTGAACAAAGTGTTGAAAGTGCTGAATAACAACTTACCAATGAATTTACTCATAAAAACAGCAGCGCCTTGCTGTATTTTTTGAGTCTCTCTCTAGTCATGGTTTTAAAAGTTTTTAAATCTCACAGTATCAACTTTGCTGTGCGCCCAAGGCTTCTTTTTACAGTCTATGGCTCGAGGAAACTGTGCCGACGTGGTGATCTGAGCTATCTGATTGACCGGCGGTAGGCCCGTAGGTGCACTTGTTTTCTCTCTGGGCCTGCCGGGTAGGCGGAGTTCTACCTTAAGACAAAACGGTTCAAAATGGGAACGCGTTGCCTTCCCGGTGCTACGGCTGCTGAATCACGTGCACCTACCACCCCCTTTCTTGTTGTTTTTTTTTACAGAACTGTTTGGTTGGTGACCACTGCTCTACAACATCCGCAGAGTACGACCCTACCTCACACAGGAAGCGGTACAGGTCCTAATCCAGGCACGTCATAGCCCTTCTGGACTGCTGCAACTTGCTGTTGGCTGGGCTCCCCGCTTGTGCCGCAGCCCGCCTTATGTTCAACCTTCCAAGTTCTCCCGTGTCACCCCACTACTCTGCACACTCCACTGGCTAGCTCACATCCACTACACTACCATGGTACTTCCCTACAGAGCAGCAAGAGGAACTGTCCCGCCCTACCTTCAGGCTATGCTCAAACCCTACACTCCCAACCTGAATACTCCATTCTGCCACCACTGGTGTCTTGGCCCTCCCACCCCTATGGGGGGGGGGCAGCTCCTGCTCAGCCTAGTCAAAGCTCTTTTCTGTCCTGGCACCCCAGTGGCGGAATCAGCTTACCCCTGAAGCTAGGACAGCAGAGTCCTACATCTGAAATCTAAAATAACCCCCCCCTCCAAAATATCAAATTGGCTTTCGTGAATTAACACTCACTTGACTTCCCCCCCCTACTAGCACTGACTTTGCTGATAACTACTTTATTGAAGAAAAATAAACTTTGACTGAGATATATGGTTGTCCCACCTATCTTAAGGAATGTCCTAATTGTAAGTCACTCTGGATAAGAGCGTCTGCTAAATGACTAAAATGTGAATGTAAAATGTTAATCATTCTCACTCAGATATCATATTAACATGGCATAAGTCATGGTAAAATGTGTAGAAGAAAACTTGCTTTAAAACTGCAAGAATGTCTTTACACCCCATGGGAAATGTGTAGAATTTAAAAAGTAAATTTTTCTCTCCGACATAAAGAGAGGAGACGCTAAAATGTTTTGCCTGCGAGGTGGGAGGCCCTCCAACCAAATCTCTCATAGGGCCCCCAAAAGGTTAGGGCTGGCCCTGGGCCAGGGGCACAGGCAAATTGGGCAGAGCAGAGCAGAGCAGAGGAGGAACTGGAGGGGAGCTAATATGCAGGTGCTGAGTAACTTCAGACAGGAGAGGAGCTACTGTAGTAAACCTAGAGAGCAGCCTAGGGCTAAGAAGGACAGATTAACAAAGGCTGTAGCTCACATACAAGCAAGTTAACACTGTAGGCTAAATGCACCTATCAATCACAGTCACACACATCCCTCTGCAAAGGAAGGCAGGACTGAGCTTGACTCCACAACAACATCCTAGGCTATTTGCATATCTCTAGGAATTTGTGTTAGGCCTATCTTTTAAGTGCTTTAGAAGAGATTTAGAATGGAATCGATAGACTACAGGTTTAGTAGGTGTCTATGGCATCCCTAATATCACAATAACCCAGACTGACTGTACACAAGAACACACACACACAACAAACACAAACACACACAGAACACCTCTGCTGGCCTGTCTTTTCCCCTCTCTCTGGGCTGGTGCATGGAGAAAGGCTCAGCTTGCTCACTTCAGTTTCAGCCTATTCCCCAGACAGACAGATCAGTTCAGATCCGAAACATGCACACTATTTACACACTAACCAGGTTTCCACCATTTCATGCGGATGAATTACCTGACGCATGAAAAAAGTCACGACCGGGCTGATGGAAACAGGAAATGCCGGTACAATTTTAACAATGTTTGACATGGTGAGATCTTTCTGTGTCGGTAAAATGTATTATGCGAGGAATGGCGATGGAAAGTCCTTTATGCACAAATACTGATATAATAACCATCATATCAAAGTAAACGTGAAGTCACACGATGACATGTTGTGTGGTCCTCTCACTACAACTTGGAAAAGCATGCAAGTTATGATGAACTTCACAGGGTGGTGAAAGTGCAAGGTGATGAGCTTGATGCTCCTTTACAATAAATATCCAGGGTCTTATTCTGGTGACATGATGATTGATAATTAGCTGCCATTTGACTAATCAAAATAATCTCACTGTTATCAACAATAATTTCATCATGTAGGTAGCCTACCTGCACTGTATCTGCCAGCTGTTGGCTAGAGCACACGTGAAAGGACCAGAGTGGGCTCATTTGCTATATAACACAACAGTTTTTGTGATAAAACCATCAGTAGAGTTGAAAATGCGATTGAAACCCATTTCACTTAAAAAATATATTTGGTACATGGGAATGTATGCACAAAAGTTATTTTTATGTGCACTACGTCATCACGGACGGGATTTTAGCTGCAATGAGTTTCTTTGATGGAAACTCATTTCTGGTGGATTTTTTGGTGCATATTTTATAATATTTACATAGAAACACAGAAAATCTAGCTAATGACACTAAGTAGGGTCAGAATGCTTTATCTTTTGAATGTACAGTACCAACATTCTCTGTGCACGCTAGAAACATGAATGGGCTACACACACTCACAGACGCTAAAGTTAACGTGAGAGGTAAAAGGTCCATAAACCAGAGTGCAACAGGTGTGACATTAGATCACTTCAGCCTACCTGACACAGCTGCATCACCTTGGCTATAGTCCACACACACTCATTCAAAAACACCACACACAGATGCATCCATCCTCTAAAAACTGTCCACGGCATGGATGGAATATTATCTTACTCACTCTGGAGATGGCAAGTTGCCAAAAGTGATGGCAACCTATTTGACTCACTTCTGAGGGCATCATGCCAAGGCTGGAGGCAAGCAGGAACTTAAAATCCCCCCCTAAATTGACTGAATCTAAATGAAATTCACCCCAACCCTGGATTTCTACAACACATCCGAAACCTTATCTCAACCAGTGTCCCAGCCTCCCTGGGGCCCATCCAAAGCCCCTGTTAATGTATTTTAATCTGAGCCACTGCAGTAGGTGAGTAACTCAGCTCTCTGACACAGATTGATTAGGAAGTGCCAAACACAGTGCAACCAGGACAATAAAGCAGAGGGGGAGATATGCAGGTTGTGACCTTGTTAAGTAACAGCAGTGACACTGTGACAGAGTGTCAGTGATGAGGTCACTGAGGAGGAGTCCCACCCATCCTGGACCAGCCCATCTGGTTCCAGTCCAACAGCCTTTTCCTGTTCCTACCCTGACGTCATATACTGCAGGTAACCAGGAGAGCAGCATTACTGGCTTCAGCTAAGGCTATCTGGAATAGAGGACATACACCTCACTGTTCTTTGGAAGCAGTCCTAGGACCAAAATGTACTGAAAATCAGTGCCCTTCTCACAAGTTTGTTGATGACATTTTCTGAAAGTTTGGACATTTCTCACTCAAGAAGAGCACCTGAACACACTGATCAATGGTGTGTGTGCGACAGAGCCTTTTGTCACTAGGGGTGAATGGGTGTTGGCTCAACACCCCACTACCTGTGTCCAGTCAGTGTCCAGGAACCCAGAGAGCAGAATCTGTTCATAACAAGGCCAAGATCACAGGGATCTAGCCTAGCTGTCAAATGGGAGGATGATTTGTTTGTGTTTGAATGTTGAATCATGCTATTTCCATACAGTGGCCAGGGATGTTCAGCCTCAGAGCGTCTTTGGAAATGAAGGCCTTATCCACAGCATAGCCTGAGCCAGCAGGTCAATAGGATCGTCCTCTGTGGAGAGGCACAATGTGTGTGGACTGGAAGTGGGTGTGTAAGAGAACTTTGAGAATGTCAAGGAGTCCATTAGGATTAAACCAGGTGTCTCTTTCCTGACACCAGGGCATAGCTATTCAAAGGTTTCGTCAAGTTGGTGTACGTGTAGGCCTATGTTTGTCTGTGTGTCTGTCTGTGTACGAGCCTTCCTGAGATTTTCTCACCCAGAGCAGAGTGACGATCTTGTCTCACCAGACGTGCACATGCCTTTTGGTCTTGGCTCATCAACAATAAATAAACCCTCTCAATCATACACCTCTCACCTTAAATATCAGCAGTCATGCAGCTAAACACATGCTATTACAAAGTCTGAGAGGCCTGAGCGCTGACACAAACAAAGAAATGCCACCAACACTGACCAAAACATCCCATAGCCCAGGATTGGCTCTCCTTAAGGCCCATGCACAATAAATACATGCACTTCACATTATCCTGCATGCATGTTGGGTCCTTAGTGTATGACCAGAAAAGGAGAGGCAGCAGTTCAAGTAGCCTATCGACCCACCTACCTGAACCGGACTGCTCTGTATGAGACAGATAGTGACAGGACTAGTCTCAGGTAAACCAAAGGAAACCAACATGGAGAAGTGAAAGGTTTAAAAAGGGAAAAAGGGGCGATTAGTCTACTTCTCTGGAGAGAGGGAGAGGGAGAGAGAGAGGGCGTTTCACGTGGACAACTTGTCTGGACAGCCTACTTGAGAGAAACTCAAGATTGGCTTTTAAAGTTTCACATGGAAATATGATCATTATTAAAATAGGATATTTGATCTTTACAGGGTGACTGAGGGCTGGAATCTGCTGTCTCACCCTGGAAACGTAATACTTACTGTAAATTAAGATCCTACACGCACAGACACGCACACACACACACGCACACACAACGACACAACTAAAAGTAGCCAGACTTCTGACAGTTGAATAGAATATTGAGAAGCAGCAGTTGTCATTGGTGGTCTGATGTAGGGGGCGGGGCCTATTAGGTTCCTGCAAGTTCATGTTGATAATAATCAGTGAGAAGTGCATAATAAGTGTAGTGTGTGTGTGTGTGTGTGTGTGTGTTTTTAAAACAAGTATGATGCAGGCAGTGGATAGAAGTTATTTGGGCAGTAGCACAGTGTATTTTGGTGTCATGACCAACAATTTGTCCCATGGCTCTGCAGTGCTTGTGTGCACGTGAGGGAGAATGTGACGCGTGTCTGCAGATAACAGAGGAACTCATACCTGTCCTCTAATGTACCCCCCGGCCAAAACTATTTCCATCTGCATGCTGAATCACTATCACCCTCTCTCTGTTCCTATCCTCTCCACTCATGCTACCCCACATAAAAAAATACTACAGTTTACTATAGAATACTACAGTACTTACAACAGAATTCTGTAGTAAACTGTAGCATACTGTAGAATACTATACACTGTAGTATCCCTCGATCGTGTGTATGCAGTGCTTAGTATAGAATTGTGTAGTATACTGTAGAATACTATAGCAAATACTACAGTATTATGCACAAAAAAAAACATGTCAGTAAATAATACAGTATGTCCCCAAAAATACTACATTAAATACTACAGACAGCAAAGACACTACAGTAAATACTATAGTATATACTGCTATTTTAACTACATCATTTATACTATAGTTTATACTATAGAATACTACAGTATTCACTGTCAGTCTGCAAAAACACTACAGTGAATACTATAGTATTTCAAATATAGTATACCCTATAGTATTTTTTCATGTGAGACTGCTTGGGCATTCTGTGTAGAGTGCTGTAGAAAGGAAGAGCAGTGTCTGTGATGGATTGAAAGAATACAGACAGGGTGTCTGTCTGGCTGGCTGCTGAGGTGAGCTAGCCAGAAAGTGGATTGGGTGACTGGTCCGATGATGACCCCTGAGTGGGTGCTGATGGGGAACCTGGGCCTGGTCCAATGAATAGGCTACACCTGAGACCCACAGCGGAGATAGTGACAAAGCAGAGCACAATGGAAAAGTACTGCAGCCTGAGCCACACAACACCGTGATCTGACACACACATTCGGTACACACACACACACACACACACACACACACACACACACACACACACACACACACACACACACACACACACACAGAGAGAAACAACCTGCTTACAGGCAGCTCAACAACTACAGATAAATACATAGAGAAGACACACAGAATGTGAACATATGTGCAAAGCAAACAACATACTACAAGTAGACTAGGCAACAGATTCAGATCAGAACACCTAAGAGATGTGCATTTTGCACAGACAGTTCCACATCGAAAACTAATCGAGAAAATAAGGTCTATGCCAATGAGTGGGGAGCTGGAATATGGTCAGCATGGGAGTGTGTCAGACTGATGATGAGAGCGTGAAGAGTAGGCCCAGTAATTTCTAGCCTTTTCTCTCTACCATTATCACGCTCCCACTCAATCCAACCCCTCTGTCCCCATTTAACCCCTTTACAATCCTACATCACTACTTGTACTTCCCTGCTTGCGCAATCTGAGACAAACTCCCCTTGATGCCCCAAATCCCTTCATGCTCTTCAACAGGCCACTCCCAAACAAAACTGCCTTCTATTTATAGTCACCAAAACAAGGAAAACTCCAAACCACACCTAATGCCTGCTCAGCTGTACAGAGAGTGAGAGAGAGAGAGAAAACTCCTAACCCTATGCCCTCACAGTATCTATGTCTCTGCCTGAAGCAGCCTGGGTTGCTTTCCTCCAGAGTCCTCCTGACCCCTGACCCCTGACCGCACATGCTGCCCGTCCCAGATGTCAACTTAGACAACACTTGCTCAGTGTGCCCAGTGGCAACAGGAACAGTGTGTTCCACACACGCACACGCACGCACGCACGCACCCACGCACGCACGCACGCACGCACGCACGCACGCACGCACGCACACACGCACACATATACACACCATCAGCAAAAAAAACTAATCACATCCAAAGTAACGATGGGAACTAATTCTCTGGGTGCTCTGCTGCACGCGATCCCCAGCTGGAGAGAACAGGAGGGATCAGCCTGGCCCTGCCATAGCAAAATGGAAGAAGTGGAGCGAGAGAGAGAGAAAGACACACTAGCCCAGCCACTGTGCTAGCCCAATGTATGTTATAAAAACCCATTGAAAATGAGATCCCAGGTTCAATATAATAGTTCAACAAAAGTGTGTCAGATTTGAATTAGAGTATTAGGGCACCAGAGGGAGAAAAGGTAGAGTAGGGTACGGTAGGGTGGGGTAGAGGGACAAATGTAGTTGGCACCATCATAACCAGTTTTTTTTGTGTGTGTGTGTAACGAACAGCTGACTAAAGATGTGACGGCCGGGCATTCGTGCGGTTGAGTCCATTTCTGACATGGACTCTTAACAACATTATGAAACTTTGTTGCTCAAACAAACAAGTCTTCAGTTGCCTTGGTAACAGCCCCAAAATGCAGCAGCAGCAGCACACAGAAATAAAATGTTTATTATATTTCAATGGTAGCACATGCAGTCAGAAGCACAAGAAAATGTGCGTAAAAGTTATTACTCTAACAGTTACTACGGTGACCACGGTCATTTGGCTGGCCAATTACCGTCATTGAAAATTCCATGACCTTCACAGCCCTACACTCTACCTTACAAAGAAGGCTGCAACGACTCGGCTGTTACTGTGAAACGGAGCCATTCTCTGTGCCCTCTCAAGGACAAATACCAGGGCCTACCTCCCACCCTCCCTCTCTCTCCCATTCACTCAATCTAACCGACTTCCCTGGCACAACAGTCTCTTCATGGTTGTGCCACTTACTGTAGCAAACCATGCTTCTCAACAACTAGGCTAAGAGCTGCAGGCCAGGAAAACAAAAGAGCAAAAGTTAGGCTATATATATGCTTCATGCACTTGACAAGACACCAACACACACTTTCCATGACAGTGACCAAATGACTGACTGTGTGTGACCAACGAAGGGCACGATGGCACTTCATAGGTCACACACAGGCAGTTGGACTGGGGGAGGTATTACTTTTCCTGGCAGTGTCACTCCTCGTCTTAGGTTTGATGGTGCACAAATAAAGCCATGGTGTCCCTCCAGAAGGGCTTTTAGTCTCCCCAGTCCCCTCTCTCCTCTCACTCTCAGGGGGCAGGGAAACCCCCCTCCTGTGCTGGCAGAAGAGTGAATATGTGTACTTTAGAGAATATCCAATATGGCTCCGTTGTCATTTCTGATTTAGTATGATCCACACAGTCCTAGAATAGGCCTATCTAGCCTAAAGAGAATCCCTCCACTCTATTACAGCTTTTGTCTCATCAAACAATCTGTCCATCACTAGTAGTCAGTGCACAAGAGTGTACAAGACTTGAGTTTTGGTAGTATATTCATTTGGATTATGTTGACTCTACCTAACATAGAAATAGGGAGAGATCTCCATCTCTAAACATCGGATTCAATCTTATCTATTAAAGGAGAGTAGTTGATTTTATAGGCCTATATTCGGATGATTATTCCCTATTGGAATTTGGCCTCCAGGTACCCTCTCTAAGGCCAGAGGTCACCATAAAGCAGGTCTTAGTAACTGATATCTAGGCCCTTGAGCCATAAAATCGGCCATGTGTGTCCTTAAGCAATTAAGATGTTTCAAATGTATAGTCTATTCATTCCCTAGGTCTCAGCCTTGATTTAATGTTTTGACCCAGGGAAGGATGAGACAACAAACAGATAAGAGGAGTATTTAGGTCTGCAATCCCCGCTAGAAGGGGAGAGATTTGCTGCGAACCGCTTAGAGGAACGTGTCCGTCTTCCCATATGCATATATCTTTCTATGTTTGTCTATGTCTATTAAACCTTGAAATATAGAAGTTGTTCGCCTTATATTTTGCGTCGAGCATTTCTCCACACCTTGACCAGTTTTCAATTCCTAACAGTATCAACACACCCAGGTATTTCATATGCGTCTTTGTCCATTTCCACTGAAATCTACTTTCCAAGCTTGAAAAGTCATAATTAGTCATTCACTTTGAATCCTGATACAGCACCATGTGTCCAACAGTTGAAAAATAAATGATAGAGAATGTTCTGGTTTAGATGAGGTCAAATGTCATCTGCATACAATGATATCATGTGTGTTTCTCCACCAATCTCAATTCCAAAGATTGAGCAATGGAAAGCTTTTTAAGGATATCTGATCATGTCCACATAACAGCTTGGCTACATATAAATGAGTGTGTGAGCAGGGCCATCTAAGGACAAATGAGTGTGTGTATGTGTGTGTAAATTCATCCTGACAATGTCTCTGCCTTCTTCAACCTGTTACTACGGGTCTAACCCTTGCTCTGCCCACCTCCAAGTATGTTCCCAACACACTCAACCCCAGTAATTACAGTGCCAGCGGGACAGGAGTGTGTAAGTAATCAGAGCCCAAACTTCAGAGGGATCTCATATTAACACGAGAAGAGTGACTCACAGTGTGACGCTGCAAGTCTGGTAGAGTGGAGTTAAGGGGAGGACCAGGGGGTTGCCAAGGGGTAGAGAAGGAATTAAGGATATGTAACCTACCAGCCAACTTTGCAACGTCCCTATCGACATACGAAAGTGCTGCTGTGTGTTTCGTTCCCTCTCATGTCACAGAGTAGAATAAATTCACACAGCTGAGACGTCCAGGAGCAGTGGTGCCTCTAGACAACCCCTGCAGTAATAAAAGAACAAAACAACATGCCTTTGGTTGAGAGGAGCAAAACCAATCATTACTTTATTTAGGACCCACATGGCAAGATTAGCCCCAGTGTGTGTGTGTTCCATCATCAGAGACAAAGTAACAAATTAATGACTATTAAAAAACTGCCATGAAAGATGTGAGGCAGCAATTCCAATGCCACCAACACAACTAATCAGAACATAGCCTAAGGGGAATTTCACGGTAACGGAATTACGCTGATTGTATTTGTCACATGCACTGAATACAACAGGTGTAGGTAGACCTTACCGTGAAATGCTTACTTACAAGCCCTTAAATCAACAATACAGTTCAAGAAATAGAGTTAAGAAAATATAAGTTAAAAAATAAAATAACATCAAAAAGTAACACAAGAAAATTACATAACAATAAAAAGGCTATATACAGGGGGTAAAGTTTGGGGGGGTTGTCAATGTCAATAGTCCGGGTGGCCATTTGATTAATTGTTCAGCAGTCTTATGGCTTGGGGGTAGACGCTGTTAAGGAGCCTTATGGTCGTAGACTTGGCTGTTTAATCAGCTTCTTGATATGCCACACCTGTCAGGTAGATGGATTATCTTGGCAAAGTTGAAATGCTCACTAACACATTTCTGCATAACATTTTTTGTGCATCTGGAAAATTTCTGGGATCTTTTATTTCAGCTCATGAAACATGGGACCAACACTCTACATGCGTTTATATTGCTGTTCAGTATAGTAGCCTAATTTGTCCTCTGTTTGATGCCTGTGGCTGTCCATTGTGCTGTCCATGGAGCTGAAAGGACAGAAAATGTTGCATTGTAGGTATGTATGTACTTTCTCACAGATTATATAACTTGTGTTGTTGCTCTGGTGGTCAATTAAATTGAAATTAGGGCTGTTGCAGTGACCGTATTACCGGCAGTTATGAGTCATAACCACAAATTCCACATGACCATTGAGTCACGGTAATCTCCTCCTATGCACTCGGTACATGAACGGCGCTGACGCATCAGAAATGCACTTTGGTACATAATTGGTCTAGCCTAATCTCCTAAATTAAACAAACTCTATTAATCGTCTATAAGTGGGGACTGTATTATTATGCATACTGGATGGACTGGTTACCTTATGCTACACTCCAAACTTTCTATCCATGAGTCTGGTATAGAACGTAGGCCTATAGGCCTAGGCGATGCTGTTAGTTCATTGACTGTGCAGGGCGGCTTGCAGAGTATAGTTATAACCTACAATTATAGTGAATTTGTATTTGATTTTGAGTAGCCTAGTAATGGGGCATTCTTTATATTTTCATAATGAATGGGCTGACATTACCTTTAGCTACAGAATATCTCACCACCTTGCGTTTCCATCTCCTCCTCCTTCATTCCTTTCTCCAGTTTGCAGAGAGAAGGGCTGTCAACAGTTTAATTCATGAAATATATTTTGTTGTGAAAACATGTTACTATCGATGTTCCCGAACAGATTTCACTTGTTTTCCCAAATTAAGCATTGCGTAGCTTTCGGAACAGGGCTGGAGAACCCGTGGCATACAGAGTTTGGGCAGAATATCAACTGTCGTGTAGCGAGAGACTGCTCCTCAAACAGTGGTTAATGCATGGAGTGAAATACATGTTCTTATAAGCACAGACATTTCTATACGCAATCCCGTGTGAAAGCAGTTTTAATGGTTCCACTAAAAAGAGGAGGATCCTAGCTGCTACTATATTTATTTCTCAGCTGCTAATATTAAGCACATTCGTCAAAACCGGAGTAGCCTACCCAGCATGATTGAAAAATGACAGTGTCAAATGCTGCAGACATGTCCAAGATGATGAGGATGGCAATGTTTCCAGCATCAGCAGCACAGAGGTCGTTCACTACCTTTACCAAGGCAGTTTCAGTGCTATGCATAGCCCGGAAACCCGTCTGGAGCGATTTGAAAAGTTCATGAGAGGTGATGTGTTGTTGGATTTGTGATGCTACCACTTTAGTGAGGAAGGGAGGGGGTTGAGTTTGGTCTGTAGTTGGTGAGGAGCTCAGGGTCCAGGCCCTGTTTCTTCAGAATGGGAGATAGCCGCTGTTTTCCATGGAGTAGGAACAGGGTCAGATGTGAGGGATGCATTTACAATCGTGACCACCAGGGGGCAGAGAACAGGGAGGCATGCCTTAACTATGGCAGTGGGCATGGGGTCAACGAAGCAGGTTGTGGTTTTGAATTTAGAAAATAGTTCAGTGATGGTGGTTTCCTTGACAAGGGAGAAGGCATTAAGTCTGTTCTCAGGTGGTGAGTCAGGCAGTCCTGGGGGGCAGGGCCGGCCCTGGGCTTAAGCAATATAAGGGGTCGCTTAGGGCCCCCGGCCGCTAGGGGGTCGTCAACCCCCCCAATTTGCTTTAAAACCACAACATTTTCCCTATGCCTCAAGGTAAGATGGAAAGAATTGCAGGAAATGTACAAAAAAATATATATTCTCTCTGCCGTCAAGAAGGGGTCCACCAAATCGGACATAGGGTCCCCAAAAAGCTAGGGCCGGCTGTGCTGGGGGGAGAGGGGGTCAGATGAAGGGTCAGACTGTTGCACCTGTTGGTAGATAGCCTCCTGGCCAGAAAACTGTCACAGAGGTCAGTGTCTGTCTGTCTGAGTCTTTCACCAATTTACCTATTGCAGCTTTATCACCAACTTTTTTTGCCTTGAATGCAATGTATTGATTTATGCAATCCTGATGCAATCCTATCAGTCAATATCCTTGACACTTATTGCATTCAATGCAATGTATTGACTTCTATATGTCAATATCCAGTCTGTGGAGGTGGGAGAGGAGAGAGAGAGAGGACAGAGAGAGAGAGAGATCAAAGGAAGGGGGGGTGGAAAGAAGGAGGGAGAGAGAGAAGGGGAGAGTGAGGGGAGATTGACGGAGGGAGGGGAGAAGAGAGGAGGGAGAGAGAAAGCGACAGGGGGATAGGGAAAGAAAGGAGAGGAAAATAGGAGAGAGGGGGGAGAGTGGAGGGGGTAAAAGAAGGGGGATGGAGATAGAAGTGAAGGGGGGATAAAGAGGAGGTAGAAAGACAGAGGTAGGCAAAGAAAGTGAGAGAGAATGGAGAGGGAGAGAGAGACAGAGAGAGAGAAAGAGAGAAAGAAAGAGAGAGTGGGTGAAGGAAGGTTGACACTCTTCTTTTCCCATTTACTACAATGTATTGACAAACATCATCTGTTGTTTTCTTTTCGCAAAAACTTCACAGAATGACGTTTTCCTATGATACCATGTTGCGGCCAGCCCAGTTTAGGTTCAGATCAGAACAAATTAGGCTATTATTTGCCAGGTTTGTCATTAGCCTAGTGAGTGCTTCCTATATCAAATCGTGGTCACCTAAGCAAGCTGAGGCGGTTCTGCATTATAGATGTTTGTTCTGGAGAGAGACAAGGTCAGTCTTTGAAACCAGACACATGCTGTTACCTCTGTGACTCAAAGCCTACAACACCAACAGAGACAAGAGAACTCTCTTATTACACACACACGCGCACACAGTGCTTTGAAGGTTAAATGGAAAAACTACAGACCTAACGTTGAACTTCACTGAAGGAACACATTTGCACACAAGCTACACAAACTCTTGAGTGTTGAAAAATGTCAAACACACAGTGACACTTGGTCCCTGACATTGTAAAACAATGTTAGCAACCTCGGTAGCTGATGCTGGAAAGTGTTGGGAGGGATCCACATATAATGTTCATTTCTGGTTACCGCTAGTGCTAGCGGGGATAGGGTGACGATATTTAAAATACACAAATGCGGGACAACAGGATAATTTTGCGAAGCAGTCCGTTCTCGAGACCACATATTGAGTGTCCTGGTCTCGTCTGGTGTCAGATACATGTGTACTCTGTCTTGACTCAGTCTGGGACAGTGAGGACTCAAATTTCTTCCCGAGACCAGCAGAGTAGAAATCAAATAATTACCAGCTTCCATTCATTCAGCGCATACATATATACACTCCTTTCTTGAAATACTAATATCTTAACAGCGTGTATATATATATTATAGACATGTTTGCCCAGTGGCAAACCTATAGGCCTTCAGTTTGTGACAGGTTCGTGATTCTGAAAGGACAGCCATCGTAATACCAGCTCACTCATGTTGATTTTTTGTAAAACACAAAAGGGCCAGTGGTGTAGTGGAGGGTATACGCAGGTATAAGCACGCAGGTATACTCACTTCTTAATACCTACTGATGCGTATCAAAGTAGTGTAGTGGAGGCATAAGACTTATCAATTATGTAGTACAATGGAGTAATCATGTAAAAAGCAGCCTACACAATCGCAAAGCCTGTGAAATATATTCACATGCGCGCTGCACACAGCCTAGTTTCAGAGGAATATCATCTGCAGGTAGCAAGAGTGTTCAGCTCTCAACTGGTTTTGGCATGGAGCAGCTCACAGAAGAATGACATCGGTAGCCAGTAGGGTAGGAAAGACGTTTCAACTGATACAGTTGAAGTCAGAAGTTTACATACACCTTAGCCAAATACATTTAAACTCTGTTTTCACAATTCCTGACATTCAATCCAGGTAAAAATTCCCTGTCTTAGGTCAGTTAGGATCACCACTTTATTTTAAGAATGTGAAATGTCAGAATAATAGTAGAGAGAATGATTTATTTCAGCTTTTATTTCATTCATCACATTCCCAGTGGGTCAGAAGTTTACATACACTCAATTAGTATTTGGTAGCATTGCCTTTCAATTGTGTCAAACGTTTCGGGTAGCCTTCCACAAGCTTCCCGCAATAAGTTGGGTGAATTTTGGCCCATTCCTCCTGACAGAACTGCTGTAACGGAGTCAGGTTTGTAGGCCTCCTTGCTCGCACATGCTTTTTCAGTTCTGCCAACAACTTTTCTATGGGATTGAGGTCAGGGCTTTGTAATGGCCACTCCAATACCTTGACATTGTTGTCCTTAAGCCATTTTGCCACAACTTTGAAAGTATGCTTGGACCCATATGCGACCAAGATTTAACTTCCTATGATGTCTTGAGATGTTGCTTCAATATATCCACTTAATTTTCCTTCTCATGATGCCATCTATTTTGTGAAGTGCACCAGACCCTCCTGCAGCAAAGCACCACCACAACATGATGCTGCCACCCCCGTGATGGTGTTCTTCAGCTTGCAAACCTCCCTCTTTTTCCTCCAAATATAACAATGGTCATTATGGCCAAACAGTTCTATTTTTGTTTCATCAGACAAGAGGACATTTCTCCAAAAAGTACGATATTTGTCCCCATGTGCAGTTGCAAACCGTAGTCTGGCTTTTTTATGGCGGTTTTGGAGCAGTGGCTTCTTCCTTGCTGAGCGGCCTTCAGGTTATGTCAATATAGGACTCGTTTTACTGTGGATATAGATACTTTTGTACCTGTTTCCTCCAGCATCTTCACAAGGTCCTTTGCTGTTGTTCTGGGATTGATATGCACTTTTAGCACCAAAGTATGTTCATCTCTAGGAGACAGAACGCGTCTCCTTCCTGAGCGGTATGCCGGCTGCGTGGTCCCATGGTGTTTATACTTGCGTGCTATTGTTTGTACAGATGAACGTGGTACCTTCAGGCATTTTCCAAGCTGTTTAAAGGGACAGTCAACTTAGTGTATGTAAACTTCTGACCCACTGGAATTGTGATACAGTGAATTATTTTATATATATATATATATTTTAAAAAATAAAAAATAAATGTACCCCCTTTTCTCGTGGTATCCAATCGCTAGTAATTACTATCTTGTCTCATCGCTACAACTCCCGTACGGGCTCGGGAGAGACGAAGGTCGAAAGCCATGCGTCCTCCGAAGCACAACCCAACCAAGCCGCACTGTTTCTTAACACAGCGCGCCTCCAACCCGGAAGCCAGCCGCACCAATGTGTCGGAGGAAACACCGTGCACCTGGCCCCCTCGGTTAGCGCGCACTGCGCCCGGCCCGCCACAGGAGTCGCTGGAGCGCGACGAGACAAGGATATCCCTACCGGCCAAACCCTCCCTAACCCGGACGACGCTAGGCCAATTGTGCGTCGCCCCACGGACCTCCCGGTCGCGGCCGGCTGCGACAGAGCCTGGGCGCAAACCCAGAGACTCTGTTGGCGCAGCTAGCGCTGCGATGCAGTGCCCTAGACCACTGCGCCACCCGGGAGGCCCCGATACAGTGAATTATAAGTGAAATAATCTGTCTGTAAACAATTGTTGGAAAAATGACTTGTGTCATGCACAAAGTAGATGTCCTAACCGACTTGCCAAAACTAGTTTGTTAACAAGAAATGTGTGGAGTGGTTGAAAAACAAGTTTTAATGACTCCAACCTAAGTGTATGTAAACTTCCGACTTCAACTGTATCTACCAGTAAATGCTAACTAAGGCAACAATGGGCATGCAACCTAAGAATTGAAAAGCTTTAGTCCGAAGTGTTGTTTAATAGGTGATTTGTGAAATGTTGGTTAGTAGGCTATCTGTGATGCGCAATTGTCATCATGCCCTGTTTGCATCAGGGGCGTAGACATGGATGGACCTGAGTGTACAGAGGCCCACCCACTGGGGAGCCAGGCCCTGACAGTCCCACCCAATCAGATTGATGTGGTTTAAGCATTG
Source organism: Salvelinus namaycush (assembly GCF_016432855.1). Lineage (NCBI taxonomy): Eukaryota > Metazoa > Chordata > Actinopteri > Salmoniformes > Salmonidae > Salvelinus > Salvelinus namaycush. The sequence goes on along the minus strand of NC_052326.1, from coordinate 16,428,611 downwards.
TTGTAATCTGAAAGCATCACATATTTTTCTATTTAAAAAAAAGTGTGATTTTGAGAGTGAAAATCTTAAAAATCTACAGGAAATCTAGTATTTTTTTACACAGGGAGCCTTTCCTTCGCTGGGCGGGCTGTTTGGGAACTTTTTGACAACATAGTATACCCACTTCTCCAGGCACCACTACACCACTGCATAGGGATGATGGAAACACAGCAGTCACGCACAGCATGATGTTAACCTTTTCACGTGCGAGTTCCAAATATCTCTAACGGTCGCCCCAGCGTGAGTTGTTTTATGCATGGGATGTCAGAATGCCCTCACTGTTCCAAAATATGTTTGTTACGCAACAAGGCAGTTAACACGCGCTGCCTGCTAATTATCTATAGGCTGTGTTTCAACTTGTCAATTTCAAATTATTTTCTAACAAGTTTTATTTTCCAACAGTTTGAATTGAGGTGTGTTATACCTTCTCATTAATACACATAAGGAGTAACCCATTTCACTGTTGCGGACAACTTATGTTTGAGGCTTTGCTGAGTTGGACAAACTTCTCTGTTCAATGAGATCCCAAGAACTTCCCCGGTGTTTCCCCAGATCAAGTATGAAGACATTGCAAATCTCTAGTCAGAACAGGCCTGCACAAACTTTTTCCCCTGGCACATTTTATAGCTGACGCCTGCATTGCCTTCATTATTGTTTTCCAAATCATGCATTCCAATTCTAGATTGTAATGGACACAAACTCAGCAAAAAAAGAAACGTCCTCTCACTGTCAACTGCATTTATTTTCAGCAAACTTAACATATGTAAATATTTGTATGAACATAACAAGATTCAACAACTGAGACAAACTGAAAAAGTTCCACAGACATGTGACTAACAGAAATGGAATAATGTGTCCCTGAACAAAGGGGAGGTCAAAATCAAAAGTAACAGTCAGTATCTGGTGTGGCCACCAGCTGCATTAAGTACCGCAGTGCATCTCCTCCTCATGGACTGCACCAGATTTGCCAGTTCTTGCTGTGAGATGTTACCCCACTCTTCCACCAAGGCACCTGTTCCCAGACATTTGAGGGGAATGGCCCTGGCCCTCACCCGCCGATCCAACAGGTCCCAGACGTAAGCTGTTAGTGTCTTAACGACCGTTCCACAGGTGCATGTTAATTCATTGTTTATGGTTCACTGAACAAGCAAGGGAAACAGTGTTTAAACCCTTTACAATGAAGATCTGTGAAGTTATGATTTTTATGAATTATCTTTGAAAAGACAGGGTCCTGAAAAAGGGGCGCTTCTTTTTTGCTGAGTTTACATAGAGGCTGCTGCCCTAAAGGTGCATGGTAGAGTAACCGAGTAGTAGTGACAGTGACTAAAGTTCAGGGCAGGGTAATGGGCGTGGGGCGGATAGTAATGACTATTTAACAGTCTGATGGCCTTGAGATAGAAGCTGTTGTTCAATCTCTTGGTCCCAGCTTTGATGCCCCTGTAGTGACCTAGCCTTCTGGATGGCTCGGATGGCTAAGGTCTTTGATGATCTTCTTCGCCTTCCTGTGACACCGGGTGCTGTAGATGTCCTGGAGGGCAGGTAATGTGCCCCTGGTGATGCGTTGGGCAGACCACACCACCCTCTGGAGAGCCCTGCGGTTGCGGACAGTGCAGTTGCCGTACCAGGCGGTGATACAGCCCGACAGCATGCTTTTAATGGTGCATCTGTAAAAGTTTGTCAGGGTCTTAAGGGCCAAGACTAATTTCTTCAGCCTCCTGAGATTGAAGAGGCACTATTGCGCCTTCTTCACCACAGTGTCTGTGTGGGTGGACCATTTCAGATTGTTAGTGATGTGTACACTGAAGAACTTGAAGCTTTTCACCTTCTCCACTGAGGCCCTGTCGATGTGGTTGAGGGCATGCTCCCTCTGCTGTCTCCTGAAGCCGGCGATCAGGGGCCGCATCCTTGCAAGGTTTAACAATCTTCACGCCGGCCACGGAGAACGAGAGCTCACAGTCCATGGAGCGGCCTGCATCGGCGGCACGGTGTTTCCCTCAAAGTGGGTGAAGGTGTTTAGCTTATCCTGGAAGGCAGGCAGGCAAGATGTCCGTGTCCACAACGTGGATGCTTTTCCCCTTATAATCCATGATTGTCTGGAGTCCCTGCCACATACGTCTCGTTACAGCCTGAATTCAAAATTGACTAAATGTATATATTTTTTATCTCGCCCATCTATACACAATAAACCATAACGTCAAAGTGAAAACATGTTTTTAGAAATGTTTGCAAATGTATTGAAAGTGAAATACAGAAATATTCCACTAAATGTCAACAGTCTGTAGAACTTTGTCTGATGCCTCTACTGTGAAGGGGGGCCGAATGAGAGGGGAATTAGTCAGGTCTGCCATAACCTGACCATTCTTTGACCATGAACGTTCACATGAGAGGGAGCTCTGTTCCATCGCTCATCTGAAGTCAATGATATTCTCCGGTTTGAACGTTATTCAAGATTTATGTTAACAACATTCTAAAGATTGATTCAATACTTCGGCATGAGTTTTGGACATTTTGTCAGCTTTTAGGGAACGCGCTTCGTGACTTTGGAATTGTTTACCAAACGCGCTAACAAAAGTAGCTAATTGGACATAAATAACAGACATTATCGAACAAATCAAGCATTTATTGTGGACCTGGGATTCCTGGGAGTGCATTCTGATGAAGATCATCAAAGGTAAGGGAATATTTATCATGTAATTTCTGGTTTCTGTTGACTCCAACATGGCGGCTAATTTGACTATTGTTCTGAGCGCCGTCTCAGATTATTGCATGGTTTGCTTTTTCCGTAAAGTCTTTTTGAAATCTGACACAGCGGTTGCATTAAGGAGAGGTATATCTATAATTCCATGTGTATAACTTGTATTATCATCTACATTTATGATGAGTATTTCTGTTGAAACGATGTGGCTATGCAAAATCACTGGATGTTTTTGGAACAAGTGAACGTAACACGCCAATGTAAACTCAGATTTATTTTATATAAATATGAACTTAATCGAACAAGACATATATGTATTGTGTAACATGAAGTCCTATGAGTGTCATCTGATGAAGATCATCAAAGGTTAGTGATTCATTTTATCTCTATTTGTGCTTTTTGTGACTCCTCTCTTTGGCTGGAAAAATGGCTGAATTTTTCTGTGAGTTGGTGGTGACCTAACATAATCGTTTGTGGTGCTTTCGCTGAAAAGCCTATTTGAAATCGGACACTTTGGTGGGATTAACAACAAGATTACCTTTAAAATGGTATTAGACACATGTATGTTTGAGGAATTTTAATTATGAGATTTCTGTTGTTTGAATTTGGCGCCCTGCACTTTCACTGGCTGTTGTCATATCAATCCCGTTACCGGGATTGCAGCCATAAGAAGTTAATGAACTTCTGCCTGTCCTCGACCTGCCTATTGCCTGCCCCTTGTATTTCAATAAATAAATCAGAGACTCTAATCATCTGCCTCCTGTGTCTGCATCTGGGTCTCGCTCTGTGTCGTTATAGTATTGTCATTTTGGAGTCACTTATTGTAAATAAGAATAGAATATGTTTCGAAACACTTCTACATTAATCTGGATGCTACCAGGATTAGGGATAGTCCTGATGAATTGTGAATAATGAGTGAGAAAGTTACATAAGGGCTATGTTGAAAGGTAGCTTGCAAGTAAGCATTTCATTACAGTTTACACCCCGCTGTATCCTGTTTATACGACGAATAAAAATATATTTGATAGTAAGGATGCTTGCCATTTCAGGAGACAGTTCTAAAAGAGTGCACCAGGGCTACATCTCCGGATAATAATTGGGCCAGGAAGGCTGTACTGCTCCGAGGTGACAACCCAGCAACAAGGCACACTTGTTGGGTCAACACAAGATGCAGTTCAGCCTTTACATGAACCAGACCTTCAAGTGGGTAGTTAAAAATGCTCTGTGGTGTGCTGGGTATTTGGTGGCATCAATTAAGAGTGATGCAAAAAAAGTTTAAAAAAACATGCTGCCAATCAGATGACTTTCAAGGAGTACCTGGAGGTCCCACCCCACCATCCAGTCCACACTTCTACCCGCATCAGTCCTCCGCTCCTGTATGTGCTACTCCACCACCAGCTGGGCCTCCGTACGCGCCCCCGACCCCCGGGCACAGGTGTCTCCTAACACCTATATGAGCCTCTGTCTGTGCCCTCGACATCAAATTAAAGCTGACAGTCTGCACTTTGTATCATTTCAAATCCAAATTGCTGGAGTACAGAGCCAAAACATTTCACTATCCCAATACTTTTGGAGCTCACTGTATATTTAGTTTGAATTCCAACCATTTGCTTCTCCTGAGATAGCCGTTGATCATGACTCAGTTTCATTAGATTACACATAAGAATCATTGGACGAAGGAGTCTTCTGTGCGGGGGAGTTTTTCTTAGAGCCCCGACGCTCTAAACAAAAGGGTAAAATTATACATAGCTTTATAGGATTAGTGTTACCTTACCACACGGCCATATCTCCATGTTACAGCGTGTGTTTTCTGAGTCAACTACCTGTGCTAAAAAGCTATCTGCATCTCCTAACACATATATGTAAAACGGAAGATGGACGCCACAAACATGTTGTCAATTTAAAAATAAAGTTGGCTGCAACTGTGTTGAGAATCAATTCACGTTTAGATTGAGTATTTGGCTGTTTTGACTGTCAGAGCCAATTCACACTTTAAAAACAACATTTTTTGGTCCATGGACTAAGGAGTAATGTTAGCCCGTACAGGAACATAGGACTGGGGACTGACTGATGCAGCTGTGGACTAGATGCTGGTAGAGGGGGTGGGAGTAGGACGAAAGGTGCCAACAAGAGGCAGGGCTGTCTCCAGCACTGGAACTGTTCCACAAGCTCGACAAAGCCCTCATCATACTCCCCTTGGACATCAGGATCGCTGCAGCTGTACACAGCCCATCTGTAATTAGCCCATCCAATCTACCTACCTCATCCCATATTGTTTTTAATTGACCTTTTTGCACACCAGTATCTCTACTTGCACATCTATCACTCCAGTGTTAATTTTTTAAATTGTAATTACTTCGCTACTATGGCCTATTTATTGCCTTACCTCCTTACTCCATTTGCACACACTGTATATAGACTTTTTATATTGTGTTATTGACTGTATGTTTGTTTATTCCATGTGTAACTCTGTGTTGTTGTTTGTGTCACACTGCTTTGCTTTATCTTGGCCAGGTCGCAGTTGTAAATGAGAACTTGTTCTCAACTGGCCTACCTGGTTAAATAAAGGTGAAATAAATAAAAAATAAATAAAAAGGATCACCTGTCTCCAGTTTCTCAATGGCAGCCTTGCAATCCTGCAGCACCAAACCAGTCTGATCGAAGAGGTACTCCAAATCCATCAGCCTCCCTAAAAAATGTTTTTTTTTTTTTTATATGAGAATACACCGGACTGAGTATGGAATAATTCTATAACAACATTTTACAAAGAGAAATGTGTTGCAGCTTTTATATTTAAATTTAAACAGCATTAGATTATTAAATACCAGTGTATTTGCGTGGAACAATGTAAGGAACCACTGACGACCTTCCTACTGCACATGGGACATTAAAGGTATTCTGCTGCCACATAGTAGGATCCATCCACAACCTGCCTGATCTTCTGGTGGAGTCCTGAAGTGGTCAGCTCCCCCCTCTCACAGTCAGAATTTGGGCATAGCTTCACCTGCCAGAGCTTCCTGGGCATCCACCGCAGCAGAGAACGGGCGGTGGAGGGTCCCACCACATTTTGTCAACGCTGGCAAAGTCCATTTCTGGAATCCCATTTCCCGACCACCTGAACAATGCCTTGGACACCCACTTACGGTCCACATCTGGCAAAATGTGTTGCCATGCGTCTCTCCATGAAAAGAAAAGACAACATCCCCACACGAGAAATAATGTAAGGATAATACATTCCCCAAATAACAGGTTATCATATCACATGAGACATACTGTGTAGGCCTAGTACATCATTTGAAATGTAAGTCATCACTATAAATACGCCACACATAGAATAAGACTCAGAGGCTGAGCAGTGAGTACTATATGTAATAAACTTGATACTCGTTACACCATTGGTCGTGGCACGTCTGACTCCTGTGACTCAAGCTGCTCTGCTGCCATAAGGAGCTCACCATCATCAGGCTCAGAGGATGGAAGGGCTGAAAAGTAGAACTATAAAATAAATTAATCAATTGATTAAACACCATCAAAAGATGATCCTTTGTTTTACTTATCTATTATCTCCATAAACTAAAGCATCATCATTATGATATAATTTATATTAACATAACATAGAGCTTACTAGGCTGAACCTTCCGAGGAGACATAAGCTTCCTTATTGTCCTGTTGAGATTCTGGGAGGGTCAAAGTTTTCTAACCAGCAATGACCCGAGTGAGGATGTTGAGGACCTCTGGGAACCAGTGGTCATCTGGTCTTTGCATGGCTGGGTGGTGGTAAATGGCAGACTTAATCCTGATAGCCTCCCAGCCCTCAGGGAAGAGCTCCAAGTATTCCTTGAAAGCCATCTTATTAGCAGCATGGTTTTTGAAATCACTTCTTGCTGGCTGAGAGGCAGATTGTTTCTGCATTGATGCCACCAAATACCTAGCCCAGCACATTTTCAACCACCCACTTGAAGGTCTGCTCCTTATAAAGCCCAAATCTCATGCTGACCCAGCAAATGTGCCCTGCTTGCTGGGTTGCCACCTCTGAGCAGTATGGCCCTCCTGGTTGAAACCACCACTTTGTCTGGAGACACAGCCCTGCTCCATGCTCATTTAGTAGTTTTTGTCCCATAAATCCTGGAATCCTTACCGTTAAGACAAGGCTTCCATTTGGCAGTTTTCTGAAGCTGGGCTCCATGTCCGCTGTGAAAATAAAGGGGAAAGTTTGTCTTTAATAAGCATAAATTATTTACATTTTAATCACAGTGAGCCGACTGGATTAATAGATGGAACAATAAAATGAAGTGTATAAACTCTAGCTACCTACGTTGTCATCTCTAGTTACTTGCTAAAGCACCACAGACAGACACACCAGTATAAGCAAGTGCATAGGATATCGCTCATGGCTTTTAATTCATAATTAACATGATGACTAGCCTATTTGATATCAAGACAGTGTTTGCCCTATAGCTATGTCTACTAATTAGCTAAATTAATTAAAAGAGTAAAGAAGAGGTTTGCGGAGTTGAGTGACAAAACACAACTTCACAAGCTATAAAAAAATCCCACTTTGTTTAGATAGCCATCTATGGTAATAAGAAAATAACTCCACATTAGTATGGAAATAGTGGGTTTAACAAACTATTTTAATGGTCAGAGTCATCGGACGTTAAGCTCGCTACGTTACTTCGATAAACTGTGTCAGTGTCAAAACGCCAGTTTACTAACGCGTTAGATAGCGTTACTATAACTACACTGTAAATCTTGTTAACTGTGCTAACATATTACATGCTGACCAAACCGTATGTGCGCGGTGTGGTCAGCATGTTACTGTAGCCTACACTTTACCTGCTAGATATTCCGATCGATGATGATGAATGAAAACAGCAGACAACAAAAAAATGTAACTAACGTTACTTCAGAAAAGAAAGATGACCCGCGAAAATTAACTGAGGAAATAGATTTTTCCATTGTCCTCTTCCAGCGTTTAAAGGTCCCGCCATAGCTCATAGCTAACATTACTTCAGAAAAGAAAGATAACACGCTAACAGAATTACCTGAGAGGAAATATATTTTCCATGGCACTCTTTCTGCGTTTAAAGATCCCGCCATAGCTCTATCCGTATTGGTCAATATTGGTTACCTATTGGTTGCACTGGTGTCTCGGATTGGTCGTGGAGTGCAATTCTTGGTTACTTCTTGGTGGCATACGGCGATATGATTGGTTGTCGCAACCAGACATTTGCTTGACTCACCGTTGTCAGGGGAGGATTCGATGTTTCAGAAGAGTACGACTAGCTAGGTTATCAGGCATTATTAATCAAATAAGTAATCAGAAATGTACATTACTTGGAGGAAGAACAAGTAATTGGCTACTAATCAAACCGATGTATAGCTGAATCCAAATAGTCGTTTTTACCTAGCTTGCTATGTATTTTCAAACAATATAACGTGTCCTTTTATTTGTTAAATTGTAAAAGGACTTTACAGCTCTGCCGAAACCCGGGATCGAACCAGGGACCTTTAGATCTTCAGTCTAACGCTCTCCCAACTGAGCTATTTCGGCTTGCGTGGCGTTTGAAATGTCGTTGTTAGCTAGCTTACTATGTATTTTTAAACAGTACAACGTGTCCATTTTCTTTGTGAAATTGTAAAAGAACTTTACAGTCTCATCTCTGCCGAAACCCGGGATCGAACCAGGGACATTTAGATCTTCAGTCTAACGCTCTCCCAACTGAGCTATTTCGGCTGACGTAAGGTTTCAGAAAACAAGAGACAATTTGAACATCTCCAAGGCATTATGGGCTAGGGTATTTTTTGCATGTAGTTTGACAGATATACCTGCAGGGGTCGATATAACGCTAAAGATTGTAACGCAAAGCATAACTAAACTACTGCACCCCATTACATAGCTACTCAAACGTTTTGTATAATTGTATTAAAATACTGTCTAAACAAAATACTATTGACCAAAAGGCTATGAAATACAATCTGGATATTACTAGATGTTTATGACAGGCATTACCCACTAAGCATTTACCAACGGCACATCTTTTAGATGTATAATTGATTCCGCTTTGGTCTGGTTCAGACTCACCTTGAATTGGTCCAAACAGCTTCTATGATTAATTCAGTTTGAACAACACAGCAGAGTACAGTACATCACAGTATCATCCTAGTTCAGAACAGTAGAATAAAGCACAGTAGAGTATACAGCAGTACTGTATTGTACCTTATTTACTCTAATGTACTCTACTGAATTAAACTATACTGTACTTTACTGAAAAAAACTGTCCTGTACCATACCATATCGTACTGTACTCGCATGTACTACACTCTACTGAATTAACTACTGTCCTGTACCATACCATACTGTACTAAACTGTGCCGTACTGTGCAGTGTTGCCAACTCCTCAGTAAGGACAGTAGCTATTGGCTGTCCTAAAAGTCGCTAGAAGTCGCTAAATGACGGCATCACCTAATTTGCATAATTGGCCATGTGCATGTAATTGTGATGGACGCTGTAGGAGAGAGGACTAACGTTGTGGGAGAGACAAAAAGTGAGCAAAAAACACCCTAAATATGTTTAGAACTACAAATGAGCAAGCTGCAGAGAGTGGCACATACAGCGAATAAAAACCAGATATTTGAGGCCATACTCCTCCTTCAGCACTTTATGGACCCCATTGTTAATCCCCGTCATAACAGAGGCATTGCCAGTCCCTATCCCTAGGAGTTTCTCTTTTTTAAGACAACACGTCTTGAGGAAAGCCACAACAACACGGGCTATAGATTTGGCATCTCCTCCGTCCAACTCAACAAGCCCCAGAAATTTTGATACAATTGTCTGCTTGGTGTCACTAAAGTACCTTATCACAACCCCCAGGTACTTAGAAACACTTACATCCGTGGACTCATCGAGGAGGAGGCTGAAACACTGGTCACCCACATCTGCGACCAACTTTTTCAGAAAGTATGGTGCTAGAACACCATTAATCATTTCTGTGCAATTTAAATGCAGTGATTTATTTTAGGCAAAGAACATTTTACATTTACATCCCGAACTGAATCAGCCAGCGGCGGCTTCCCGCATGCGTGATTAATTTGCGGTCTGGACGCGGAGGGGTGAATATCTCCTGCTCTGACTGCAGCTGGGAGGGACTGCAGCTCAAGGACTGGGCCGCCTGTGAGTGCTTTGGGACGAGGTGGGGCCCACAGCAGCACCCGCTGCTCGTTGAGAAGAGTAAGAACGATATGTGCTTTCACGTCAGTCTCCAAAAGTCTCCAATAACACCAGAAAAAGTCGCTAGATTTGTCGCTAGTCGATTTTTTGAAAATGTGTCGCTAGAGGGGTCTGAATACTCGCTAAATATAGCGACAAAGTCACTAAGTTGGCAACACTGGTACTGTGATGTTCAAACTTATGAAACGTAGCAGCCTCCACTGACTTCTGGGCTGAGGGGAGGATGGCATAATAATGGGAACCATGTGTTTGATGTATTTGCTACCATTCCAAATATTCCGCTCCAGCCATTACCACGAGCCCATCCTCCCCAATTAAGGTGCCACCAACCTCCTGTGCTAGAAGTCTATGATTGATTCAGATTTGGTCTGGTCCGGACCAACCAAATGTGTACTTGTTTGGGGGGCGGAGCTCACTAGCATAATACCCAGCATGCTTTGCAAAATAATATACATTTACATTTTAGTCAAACCGACTTAAAGTCAGTGCATTCAACTAAGGTAGATAAACAACAACATATCACAGTCATAGAAAGAAAAAAAACGTTACTGAGAATGTTAACTGTTCTGTTGGTTTGTACTGTAGGTTGGACTACTTTGAACATGATTGCTGCCAGTTTAAAGCTTTTGAAAACGCTAAGATAACTGCATGTGACAGATGGGAGTAATACAACATATTCTGTTGGCTCCTGTATTAATAGGATTGAAAAAGTATTATTGTGATATTACTTTACTGAGAATGTATGTGCAGTTCAAATTTGGGTATAGAATCAATGACCAAAAAAGTTGCCTGTAAATTACATCTTTTCTACTTACATTCAGAACTGGAAATTAGCTTGATTTCAACGTCCGTAAAATAGGTATTTTCATCTTCCGAATAAGACATTTTCAACATCCATATAAGACGTATTTTATTGACGTCAGGAGAAGGCATCTTTTCACCTTTCATTCAGCACCTAAAATGCACCTGAATTCAACGTCTGGAAAAGACATCTAATGTAATTTTGCTTGCTGGGTAGTGCCTGCAGCTCACTCTGTTGTTGGTTGTTGAACTGTTGCTCCTGTGCTTTGCATGCCCTGCAACAGCTTCAGCCCACACACACAACTTCCTTTGACATGCTGAAGAGGTATTTTTTCCCCATCTCCCACACCACACTTCAGCCTGTACTCAAACTGTAGATCGGCCTATTGCTCATAGCAACAGAGAACCCATCATTTGTACACACACACACTCCCCTTATATGAATAATGCATGTCAGCTTTGTCTTTTATTATAGTATGGGAAAAGGCAGTCTCAGAGAGCCTAGAGTACAAAAAGACCCAAAAGCATTATTGTAAGTCTATTTCAAAGATATACATGGGTGCATGATTACATTCTGCATGTGAGTGTGCCTACAGTATATGTCCGTTTGTGTAAGTGAGTGTAGGTGGCTGTGTATGTTCATCTGCCTCCAGCTTAAGGCCTCACAGCAGGCCTTCCCTTAGCCCATTTTTATAATGAAGGAAATACTTCCATTAAACACTGTAGCTCCCCCGTCTTAAACTCCAAGCAATATTAAACCATGTAGTCTAAGGCCTACATTCAATCAGATCAAGTGTTAACCGGTGATAGCAGACACCCACATAGCGGATGTTTTGGCGGTGCCAGAGTTGGAACTGCATCAGAGCCTTCAAATTGGTGGGCAGATGCTCTCGCGGTCATTGTCACGAAGCCACAGCCACATTAGAAGTTTAGAACGAGAAAGTATAGGCTATAGACATTTTTACGCTCAAATTGAAAAATCATTAAAACAAAATAATGAGGATTTCTATCATGGTGTAGTTTATATCTCACTTTCCGGTGTTTGAACTTGTAAACAAGGCCGCATGGAATTTCTGTTAAAGCAACACCAGGCAGCCAATGGGAATGTCCGCTTTAGGTATAATGCCGTGAGTCACTTGTAGAGCCATAAAGTGTATTTATTCATATAGCAATGTGTGGTACCCATCTTTATTCAGGGATGAAATGTGCTTCCTATTGAAAAACCTATAGATGACAAGAACACGGGAGTAGAGAAGCCAGATAAAAAGGTGACTGACTGCAAACAAAAGCCCCAATACAATAGTCAAATTTATTGATATTGTCAGTGTCTTCTCTCTATATATTCAGATACAAGAAAACACAATTAGAATTTATACAATGAATACATGCGTATATAAACCAGGTGTGAGCATTCAGTAGGCCTACCATAAACACATCAGATTTGTCTCAGGTTTTATGACAATATATCTAAGAGTCCCACAGGAGGATGAAGGTCCTACACCACAGAACAGTGTTGTGCAGAAATCAAACACAAGCCAAGTGTTGTTCAGTTTTGTTTTACCTGATCAACACGTATAGCTTCTTTCAGTCCTATATTTTCATGTATTATTTTTATTTTTTGTAAACAAACAAAAAAAGTAAATATACCAGAAGTGCAAAAACCTACCTTTGTTTCATACAGGACAATTATGGGGAAAACACTTTCCTGTTCAGTTACACCAGCTCTAGGGACCATTGTACCTGCAAAGGTGTTGAATTGGTTTGACACAGGGGCTGACAAGATCACTTACATGACCAAATGTTACATGACCAAATGATTTGGGGATCAATAGACAAGGTGGAAATCACATTGAATAAGTAATGACAATGTCTATTTAATTTACAGCACACCGCAATAAATAAATATCAATACATGATTACAAATTCAGTGCCAAAGAGTGGACACATTTATGAGCTTTATGGAAGTTTGTCAATATTAAAACATCTGTTTACTACAAACTATCCAACGCAACACTGTCTATTACATACAGCAGTAAGTTCTTTAACCCCCCCCCCCTCTCTATTTACATATGAATAGTTGATAGTGTTCACAATATGTACATACAACCTTAGGGGAAAAAAGGTGCTATCAAGAACCTAAACGGCTTCTTCGGCTGTCCCCATAGGAGAACCCTTTGAAAACTATTTTACTCAGAGGGTTCTACATGGAACCCAAAATAGTTATACTTGGAACCAAAAAAAGTTATTCCTGGAACCCAAAAGGGTTATCCTATAGTGACAACCGAAGAACCCTTTTGAAACCTTTTTTCTAAGAGTGTAGTTAAGTCTTATATTATATCAGGAAGGATATACACATGTACTAATATTCTCATTCAGAATCAATTGATCATTCTTAATAGAATTAAGGCATCGGTAACTTTTAGCAGATCCAAAGGATCTGTATTTGTGTATCTATGAGTGTCAATGTTTGTGTGTTGGAAGCTGCCTTCAAATGCTTGAGTTGGTGGCATTCTGATCCTCTGCTGGCTAAATAGACTCATACTGTACAGAAGTTACATAAGCATCTAGGGAGTGTACTCAATGATATACCGTATATGTTTCCATTTGTAAACAGACACTTAAGTATATTAAAGATGACCAATGTTTGACCTGTCATTATCTTGTCTTTTATGCTTTGTTTGTTCTAACAAATAATGTATTAGTATTAGAGGCAGAGTAAGGTGGCTGAGGACACAGAGATGCAACAACATGGTTGGACTATAGTGCTGCAAGAGGTGTTTCTGAAATCCAGCACTGATTTGCTGGTGGTTATATTGTAGTATGTCCCCGAGGTGGATGCTACAGTGTATAATTGACAATTCACTAAGCCCCGCCTCAGATTTTTTGGCAACCAATTGCAGTGCTCCGTTGGATAGCAACTGTCTAACGTTGAGGTATACCTCAGAAATACTTTAAGAAATGAGATGGGAAAATCCATTCGATTCGTATTAACACCTATTGTGTACATTGCCCGTACGTTGTCAAGGGGCCGCGCGGTGCATTCTGGGCGATGTTGGGAGTCGGACAAGGAGTGAATGGGAGTCAATTGGGTGCTAGCTAATAAAACACAACATTTATACATATTTTCCAAGATGGGAGATAATAACCATATAGCTTTGAAATCGTGACATTTGGTACTTTCCAGGAAAATGGGCAGGTTTCTCGACTCATAACATTACTTTTAGAAGGGATGGCGTGGCGATTAGTTTAGCAACGGCATGCAGCTGCATGACAACGTGAACTCAACTGATCAAAAGTCTGCTAAGCGGTGCCTTTTACGATCCTCCATTCATTGGCCATTGAGATTCCCATCTCATTTCTTAAAGTATTTCTGGTATATATGGAGTGGAAACAGCGTCCAAATTGGACGACCGTGGTTTTCAATATAATCTACTCACCTTTGCAATCGCCGTTTTGTGGCTGTTGCGATCTTTCTACATCGGCATTTAGCAGAATGACTATGCCTGCGCACTAAGTGGACAAACAGCAGTGTCACAGATGGATACTTCACCGAATGTATAAATGTGAAGCATCCGCTTAGCGTTTCCACTCACTACCAAATCGTGATATTGGAAGCCCAGTGGCCGGCAGTGAGAGAAGATGGAACGAGATGGATTTTGGCCGACAATACCAAATCGTGACACTGGAAGCCCAGTGGCCGGCAGTGGGAGAAGAGGGAACGAGAATGATTTTGGCTGAAATGTTCTCATCGATTAAACATTTGATCTCAATACAGTTCCCAAAACTAAAATCTGTTATGAACAGAGCGGACGAAGTGTTGTAGACTTTACCCTTTGCCAAAGTTGTAAGACATCGCATTGTTTGGAAGAACGTAAAGACGAATTGAGTTATTGCACATGCGCACTTCAGAGTAGGCGTTCCCTGACGGAAATATGCAAAGGTTTGCTAGAACGCGCCAATAGGAACTGCCCAACTCCTTGCTTGTTCTGCCCACTACGATTAATTTGTTCTCATTGTAAACGACAGGTTGTGGTCTATCTTGGGTCAGTTATAAAAAATCTTTGGCGGTATCAGGTAAACAAACCATCAGGCTCTTCCCCCTGGCCAGCTGGTTCATGATGTCAGAGCATGAATGCAAAATGTTAATATCTTCACCTGTGAGTGATAGAAAAATAAATCGGCCTCAGTGACAATAATAATAATAATTCAATGGATGTTTTTTTTTAACAAAGTTGATGACTAAAGGAATTTTCAAATTTGACTTCTCTATGGGGCTGTCCATGGGAATTGTCTTGGCCAGACTTCAATTAAACTGCAATAACTAAGCAGTCTACATGTACAGTAGTTAATAAATACAAATAAAGTTCTCTGGGAATAGACCGGAACCTATGGGCCTTGTGGTGCATTTAAGACTACTTGGAACTCGGAAAGTGACATTTACGACATGGAAACTTATTATAGAAAGATGAGAACCGAGTTTCCCACTTGGAAAGTATCAGAATTAGGGTTGCAAAGCTACTTGTAGATTACCAAAGTTACTGGAATCTTCAGTAATTAACAGAAAATCTATGGCAATCTATTGTAACTTTGGTAATGTATACTTGAATTTTTTTTTATTGATATATATAGTATTCCTTTTTCATATTTGTGTCCATATTATTCATGAGTTTCTAGTAGATGGTCTATCTACTAGAAACTCATGGACAATATGGACACAGATATAAAAAAGGAATACTATATATGAATACATTTAATATATAAAGAAATGTCAAGACAAAATAGCCTAATTAATGAAAAAAACCATCTAATCAACAATGGCATTATTTTCAATTAACTCTGAAACTCTTCCAACTACTTCTTTACCTTTTTCACATCTGCCACCAATTTGATCCAAAAACATTGGAAAAAAATACATACTTTCATAGCTAAATAAGTGTACATTTCATACTGAAACGCTCATATTAAAACACCAATGGTATTCACTAAGTTGATGGTTTATATTAAGGATAATGTTTAACAGCTGTGTCAGTAATTTTTTTATTTAATCATCTTATTTCATGGTCCTCATGTGATAAGGCCACACAGAGGACCAGACATAAATTATAGACACCTTTACAAATCTAAAGTACCCAAAAGGGCCACTAGATCTCTTGTGATAGATTACATAAAATACTTGAAAGATATCAAAATTCTGGTAGTTTACTGGTAAACTTAGTTTCCAGTAATATACCCTCACTTTGCAACCCTAATCAGAATCAACCAATTGGAAGCTCTACACAAATAACTGAAGTTCATTTTAACTTGGGGGTTTCGAGTTTGACTTGTCATGAGTGCACCATTGGTCTCTAACCAAGCTTGTGTCCAACATCCACGGACAAGCTTTCGTTTCAAACGCATGGAAGTTAATGAGGGCAGTGGAAAAAACAGATAGATTTGATCACAAAATTAATTGTTTAAATGGCTAAATAATTTAACAGTGCACTAGGGGTACTTGCTACTGTGAGTCCTGAAATGCAGAGCCTGTTGGAGTATTTTTCGAATCCAAAAATTATACTTTTGCTGTATTGTTTACTAGCTCTCATCGCCACCATTAAAACACGTTGCTAACACTAGCTAGCTAGCCAGTTAATATAACTTGTTTTCTCCAAATGCATGTCAACTAGCTAAGTTATCTATAGGCCTATTATGAGTACAACTCTCATCTGCTGTCGACATCAGGATACGATCGGGAGCACTAGTTAGCTCCAAAATTGGTGTAAAGTCCTTAAGTAAAAATACTTTAAAATACTACTTAAGTTGTTTTTGGGGGGGTATCTGTACTTTACTATTTATAGTTTGACAACTTTTACTTTATTACATTCCTAAAGAAAATAATGTACTTTTTACTGCATACAATTTCCCTGACACCCAAAAGTACTCATTACATTTCAAATGCTTATCAGGACAGGAAAATGGTCCAATTCACACACTTATCAAGAGAACATCCCATATTGCCTCTGATCTGGTGGACTCACTAAAGACAAATGCTTAGTTTGTAAATTATGTCTGAGTGTTGGAGTGTGCCCCTGGTTATCCGTAAATAAATAAAAACAAGACAATTGTGCCGCCTTGTTTACTTAATAGAAAGGAATATGAAATGATTTATACTTTTACTTTTGATACTTAAGTATATTTAAGACCACATACTTTTAGACTTCTACTCAAGTAGTATTTTACTGGGTGACTTTGACTTTAGTAATTTTCTATGAAGGTATCTTTACTTTTACTCATGTACAACAATTGGGTACACTACTGTCCAAAAGTGGTAGCTGACTGCATGCTGAGTCATGGCAGTGGCTAGCCACACTAACAGCTTAATTTGATCAGGTTTCTGTAAAGCCATTGTGATGAGTCCACCACAACGTACCCGAGAGTCTCCTAATCAGCAAGGGGTAGTCTGTTTCATTTAATTGTGTATAAAAAAACACAGTTTGAGATCATCGTGAAGGGTTTTCTCCAGTGGTTTGAATGAGGAATTTGGCTTCCTGGGAAAATCTTGACCGAGGCAGGAACAATAACTAAGAGGGCGGGGCTTAGTGAAGAGTCAATTACCTTCACACAGACCTGTATAACGAGCAGGTGAATACACCCGTTGTCTGGCTGTTAGTGTTATACACACTCAGTCTGTGCTGTTCTCACAGGGGCTCTGCCAGGCAACGGTCAGTGGCGTCGCTGCCCTCCAGCCGTAACTGACATCCCTTCCTTGGCTTCACCCAGGAGTTGTGTATGACTGTCCCTCCTGGCGAGGGGTCCAACTGCAGCAGGGACACCACCCGCTTCTTTACCTTGGCCCTGAGGGCACGCCGCAGCTTCTGCCTCGTGAAGGCATAGAGCAGTGGGTGGGAGACGGTGGTGCCGTAGGCCAGGGCCAGGAACCACAGGCGCATGCTGACCAGGGTGTCGCTGGGGCCCAGGCCCAGGATCAGCACATTGGCCATAGACAGAGGAGCCCAGCAGCCCAGGAAGGTTGAGATGATGAGGAGGGACATCCTGAAGACGCGCCGCTGGCGCTCCCGCCGGTCCCGGTGACGCCTCACGGCCCGCCGCAGTGCGATGATGGCCGACACAGACGCCTGGACAGTGGGACCGGGGCAGCAGTGGCAGGGCCCTCTAAGCTGACAAGAGGGGCTGAGGACAGGGCTGGGGGGAAGGTGGCTGTGGAGATGGGGGGGGTGCAGGGAGGGTGAGAGAGCTGCTTGCTTGTGTCTGTACACTGCTCTCCTCCCTCTATCACTCCCAGCCCTGCCTTCTGCTTCTGTCTCTTACGGCGCCCCCTACAGGGTGGGCGCCTGAAGCGCTGGCTGTTCTTAATATGGGAGCCGATGCGAATGTTTAAGGCCCGCAGGATCCGTGAGTATGTGAACAGCATGACTGCCACCGTGGTAAAGAAGATGGGCACCTGCAGCAGGAGGTGGTAGTACATGGCCAAGCCTGTGTGGTAGCCCTGGCCGCCCACACACAGCAGCGTCCGGTTACGCCACACTGGCGCCAAGGTGGTGGCGGCGGAGGAGGATGAGGTGGGGATGTGCTTCCCATTCTCCGACCCTCCGGTGAGAAACTCCACCTCCAGGAAAGGGATGAAGAAGACGGCCAGAGACGTGGCCCAGACAGCAGTCAGCAACAGCCCTGCCCTCCGCGGGGTGAGCAACCGGTTGGCGGGTCGGACGGATATGTCGTAGCGGTCCACACTGATGACCAGCACGTTAATGGCAGTAGAGATGGAGGCAAAGGTGACACAGGCCTCGTGGAAGCAGCAGAGCAGGGCCAGGTTTGGCCCTGGGGGTAGCAGCACCACCACCAGGGTCAGAGGCAGACACAGCACACACAACACCACATCCAGCACATGCAGGTTGACCGTGACCATGTTGCTGACCGAGTCGACCAGGTTGGACTGAGAGCAGTAGAGCACCAGCACCGTTATGTTGCTGCTGAAGCCCAGCACCAGCTCCAGCATAAGGAAGGCAGTCAGGGACACCTGGAAGCCCAGGGAGTAGGGCATGTACCAGGCTGTGCTGGAGGAGACACTCCCCACTGAGACCACCTCCAGGGCCCCGACACTCACCACCATCCCAGCCCAGTCGCTAGGGACCGGGGTCGGGGTGTAGCTGTCCGTCTCCATGTTGGTGACCTCTCAGCCGTGATGTGTTCTCATGCTGCAATCTGGCTCCCTGATGGTGATGGAGAACAGTTCAGTGACAGTCCTGCAGAGAAAGGGAGACAGGGGGGATGAAGTGTCTGGCGAGGGTCTGGAAATTCAATGGTTAATTTAAGCTATAAAATGCAAAGGTAAGTAATCAAACATAAATATCACAATCAGCAAACTGGTTATGATCTTTGGCCAGTTAGCTATAACTCAGACTGCTTGCTATATTGTTTTGCGCTTTCACTGTAAGTGCATAGATGTTATGTAATTTGTCGACTGAGTCGACTGCTCTTCAAATTAATTTCAGGACATCATATTCAATGTGAAATCATTTGAACCATGAATTCAGAGAAATGGCAGTCGGTGGTCTAGAAGCGTCTGTATAATCCACTGGAGGTGAAACTACATCATGGCACTCTGACAGAACCGGCCTCTCCTCAAGGAGATTGACTACATCATGACAATGTTTTTTTTACGCAAACTGAACCATTTTAATGTTGACCGCCATATCTTACAAATGTTCTATAAATCTGTCCTGCAGAGTGTGCTGTCCTTTGGTTTGATATGCGTGTTCGGAAACATGCGAGTGCGAGACCAAGTCAAGCTTCAGCGCTTAATTAAGACGGCGGGAAGGATAATTGGTATAGATCAAGAATCAGCCACCAACCTGAACACAAAACTCATCCTCCTAAAACGTGAAAGCATTTTACAGGACAGTACTCATATCCTTCACTCAAAATACAGTCACAGCAGCAGCCGGACAAGGGGAAAGGGAAAACAGACAGATATGGGGACTCTTTTATTCCAACAGCCATTAGGCTGTACAATAAATTGTATGTTGGTCCTCTGAGTATACAATATATTGCACTTTCACTTTAAATGTGTGGCTATAGCACTTGAATTAATTATTTTGTGTAGTTTCTGTGTTATGTTTAATGTACCGTCTTCTTAAGCACATGAACAAATGAATTTCCCCCTGGTGGGATAATAAAGTTGATCTGAATCAATGTCAGCATCAGTCATGGTGGCTTTGGTTTAGAATGCACAGAGCATTTACGGTGCTACATAAGGACATGCATCGAAACAGACAAAACATGCATGAACCTCACATGACACATGAGCATGTTTCATAATAAGATATCATTAGGTATTTAGGGTCACAATTTCCTGACATTGAAACTGTGACGTGAAACTGATAAATGAACATTTGTGTGTGTAAGAGGTGGTAGTACGAGGTCTTAATTGCTCGCTCTAAAATGGAGCCGACGCACCAATCTACTGCATAGTTTGGCATGGCCATGATGAATCACCACTATGCTGCAAAGCTACATTCCAAAATACCCTATGTATAATACACAATCAAAAACACACGTCAGCCAAACAAAGTACTGTGCTAAACCTTGTGTGTCAGTGGAATAAAGACTTCAGAGATAAAATGTATAATCTGTTTACTAACCTGAGCTGCTCTGGGGTAATCAGATTAGTGTCTACAGGCCAGACTATAACCTACTGCTGTATTGACAACATACCAGTGGTGATGTCCTATGACACAATTCCTGAACAGTGATTAGAGTCCAGCTGCTGAGGGCAATCAATTGATTCATCAAAATCACAATGTGTGCTTTAAATCAGGAAATTGGACCAATCAGTAAATTGCGCCTATGCCCGACACCTTCTGCGCTACTTTAGAAATCACACATTTGGTTGAAAGATGGACCAAATTTCATGTGTTGTCGTAGCCATAGCAACTAGTCTGCGAGGGTCTAGAATGGTTAATGAGGGCACACAGATGCTGTAGTACTACTCAGCTACTGTGTGACACCATGTTGGTGGCAGTGAAAGTGTTAACCGACCCACAACAGCTTCCTTGTTGGGGTTTTAGAAAACAAGCAACACTTGTAGAGTTTATTCCAGAACTGGAAAATGGATGAGAACATTAAAACATTTCATGGATGATGAGACAAATGAATACAGAGGCAGATACATTTTCCAGTATATTCTAAAAGAGACGGAAAACATGAGGTGAGAAATGAGGTGAGAATTAAAGGGCTAGGACAAGATAGGGAGGGAGGTGTACAGAGCACTGCAGTCCTACACTCCACTTATCCTAGAGATTTTCAGCTGGCTGGTTTCATGAGCAGACTGCCTGATCACCACTACACTACGAGACGATAAAGAGATAAGAGGAGCGGGACAGAGTCCCTGAACACACAGAGTTGGTGGTAGATATTGAATGAGACCTTCTTCAAACATTGGACCTATTGCAGGCATCTCTGATCTCTGATGTTTTTGTCTTCCTGCATCACTTTCTGATGGGAAAGGAAGGAAGGAGAAAGGAAGGGAAGTAGGGAGGGAAAATTGCAATCATGCTGCAAGGGTAAACAAGGGTAAACAAGCCCAAGGGAGAGAGGATGGGGTTGTTTTTGTTCCACTCCAATCTCTCCCACCAGCCTAACCCTGTTCCTGCCTGGTCTCCTGCTCCCTCTGCTCTGTTTTCCTCAAAGGGCTTACACACACATCATCCACCTTACACACACACATCATCCACCTTACACACACACACATCATCCACCTTACACACACACACACATCATCCACCTTACACACACACACACACATCATCCACCTTACACACACACATCATCCACCTTACACACACACATCATCCACCTTACACACACACACATCATCCACCTTACACACACACATCATCCACCTTACACACACACATCATCCACCTTACACACACACATCATCCACCTTACACACACACATCATCCACCTTACACACACACATCATCCACCTTACTCACACACATCATCCACCTTACTCACACACATCATCCACCTTACACACACACATCATCCACCTTACACACACACACATCATCCACCTTACACACACACATCATCCACCTTACTCACACACACAATCATCCACCTTACACACACACAATCATCTACCTTACACACACATCATCCACCTTACTCACACACATCATCCACCTTACTCACACACATCATCCACCTTACTCACACACATCATCCACCTTACACACACACACACATCATCCACCTTACACACACACACACATCATCCACCTTACACACACACACACATCATCCACCTTACACACACACACACACACATCATCCACCTTACACACACACACACACATCATCCACCTTACACACACACACACACATCATCCACCTTACACACACACACACACATCATCCACCTTACACACACACACACATCATCCACCTTACTCACACACATCATCCACCTTACTCACACACATCATCCACCTTACTCACACACATCATCCACCTTACTCACACACATCATCCACCTTACTCACACACATCATCCACCTTACTCACACACATCATCCACCTTACTCACACACATCATCCACCTTACACACACACATCATCCACCTTACACACACACATCATCCACCTTACACACACACACACATCATCCACCATGTGCGGAGAACTGTATGATATCTACAGGTGCGACACTTACAGTCTCTCTTGATAGGGGGAGACAACTTCATTCCTACCTGGGGACTGCACTCTCTGTGATGATGCTGTTGTGCTGGTGGATCGATGTAGAGAGGAATCCTGTTATACTCTATTAATCCTGGTCTCTATCTTGTTGCCCCCCCACACACGTTGCGCAACAGACACTTGAATAAAACTAGGTTATGTCCCCCTAGGCTCTCCTTGTAAATAATAGGTTCAGGACCAAAAGCAATGAGGCTGGAGACACTCAAGAATGTGTTTGGATTTCTTAGGCTGCATTTAGACAGGCAGCCCAATTCAGAGGTGTGTTCAGTTGCTTGAACGTTTGCTACCTTGTACTGAACACGTTTCCCCAAAACGTTCTTGAACAGACTGAGGTACGTTTGCTCCCATTTGGTGGGTGTGGCTTGAAGCAATGAGTGACGTATTTAAAGGGCAGTGGCCACAACCCACCTCTCCCCGTTTTTCAACTGGTCGTTCAGTACAGCACAGTTCACGTTCAATTGAACGTTCCAGAAGGTAAAAACGTACTGAACGCAGCCCTGATCTTTTTTCCACTAAATTGGTCTTTTGACCAATCACATCAGATCTTTTCACAGTGAAAGAACATTCTGAATTGGGCTGCCTATCTAAACGCAGCCCAAGATACAATCCAATATGATTGTTTTGACCACGGACACAGGGTTTTTGCTAAATGGTGTGCTTGGGATGACCCAACTCTGACTTCACCCCATCAGAATATGTGAGCGGAGCGGAGCTTGACCAATTTGACTGGAGCGAGATTCCCAAAGGCTGGAGCGTCGGCCTTCTCGCCTACTCCAAATCGCTCAGTTCATGAGCTCAGGGCATGCCTGGCCCAGCATGCATTTGTAGTCTACTTGTGTGCTGCTATTGCCCCTTGCTTTAGCTACTGTCATGTAGTTCGCAAAATAGTTTTTTATAAAAAACTGATAAAACACACAGGTGCTAAATCAAGGTGACTTAAAAAGATGAGGACCAAGAGCAAGAGAGGGAGTGCGGTGATGTGGATTCTGAAATGACACCTGAAAGCATGGTGTACTTTACTACATGCACATGATAAAAGAAAGGAACGGGGTGGGTAGATAAGTGCGTCATTGTAGCAAAGTATTTAGAAACAAAAAATCAGATCTCTTAATTAATTTTGTTCAATTGTCTATACAATAGGCCATAATTGATATTGACCCAATAGGCCTGGCATATTCCCACGTTCAAGGAGCTTTCCGTATTGATTGGGTTATTTATTTATTTATTTTTGTGAATTTTACCCCCTTTTTCTCCCCAATTTCGTGGTATCCAATTGTTAGTAGTTACTATCTTGTCTCATCGCTACAACTCCCGTACGGGCTCGGGAGAGACGAAGGTCGAAAGCCATGCGTCCTCCGAAACACAACCCAACCAAGCCGCACTGCTTCTTAACACGGTGCGCATCCAACCCGGAAGCCAGCCGCACCAATGTGTCGGAGGAAACACTGTGCACCTGGCGACCTTGGTTAGCGCGCACTGCCCCCGGCCCACCACAGGAGTCGCTGGTGCGATGAGACAAGGATATCCCTAACGGCCAAACCCTCCCTAACCCGGACGATGCGACAGAGCATGGGCGCAAACCCAGAGTCTCTGGTGGCACAGCTAGCGCTGCGATGCAGTGCCCTAGACCACTGCGCCACCCGGGAGGCCCTTGATTGGGTTATTTTAGGCCTACCTACATAATATATATATAATATATATAAACTGCATCTCTGCCCAGCCTGGCAAGAGTGGCTAAAAGGGTGCTTAGCATCCCCAGTGGCTCTGCAAGTGAGGAGAGGATATTCTCCGATATTCTACGGACTCGGGAGAGGCGAAGGTCAAGAGCCATGCATCCTCCGAAACATGACCCTGCCAAGCCGCACTGCTTCTTGACAGACTGCTCGCTTAATCCGGAAGCCAGCGGCACCAATGTGTCGGAGAAAACACCATCCAGCTGGTGACTGAAGTCAGCTTGCAGGCGCCCGGCCCACCACAAGGAGTCGCTAGAGCACGATGGGACAAGGAAATCCCGGCCCTAACCCAGACACTGGACCAATTGTGTGCCGCCTCATGGGTCTCCCGGTCACTGTCGACTGTGACACAGCCTGGGATCGAACCCGGGGCTGTAGTGACACCTCAAGCACTGCTTTAGAACGCTGCGCCACTCCAGAGGCTGGCTATAATGATTTAATACAAAGAAATGTTGATTAATTCCTGAGTGCGTTATGTCCCTACCAGCCTATTGTGTTGCACTCACAAATGCTTCAATGTATTTCTTTGTAGGCTATAGCCTTGAAATAATTGAAATAATATAGCCTAAATAATTCATTTCTTTTTTAGGCTCCCTGTCTGCCTCCTGACCTATTTAGAGTGTTTATATGCAGTTTAATATAACATGTAGCCTATTTGAAATTATGAGCGCTTCTTACATTCACCTTTTCATGTTTATTCAAATACTTTTCATTCAAATCCACATGGTTTGGTTTAAATACTTCAAAAACATTTTTAGGTCCAGGTAATCACAAAAATAGATGGTTAAATCGAGATTTTAATGAATGGAGCGAAGGACGTTTTTTTCCTTCCTGTGAGTGCGGAGCGGTTTTTAGCAGAGTGGTTGGAAAGGACATAGAGAGCTGGAGCGATGCGCTCCATGATCGGGATTTCCAACTGCTCAACTCTGCTCACATGCTCTGCACCCCATTGAAGTTGAAATTTAAAACGGTTATGGTAAAGGTTAAGGTTAGGTAAGAGTTATGGTTACGGATAAAAGGAGAAGCTCATTTTTTGTTAGCTTTACCCCAACTAGCAATAGTTTTCTTCATGCTCGTTCCGCAGTGGGGTAAGCTTCTCAAAACCAAGTGAAATCGCAAAAAAAAACGGTCTGGATGGACTCTCATAACATGGTAAAAGAAAAGGTTAGGGTTTTGGGTAGAGTCGTCCCAAGTATCCGGAGAAAGGGCCACGGTACATGCTATCCGGAATCCTTGGGACATCCCAACTCTGACGTTACCCCATTGAAGTTGAAATTTAAAATGGTTAAGGTAAAGGTTAAGGTTAGAGTAAAGCTTACGGTTAGGGTAGGGATATCCCAAGGATCCCAGATAGCGCTAACCCAGGGTCACATGGCCTTACAGCCGCATGTCTGATCACAAAACACAGCGAAGCCTCACCTCCTGCCTGTGGAAGACCTTGGTTACCATAGTGTCAAAGTGTTTTTCCCATCACAAGGGGGAGAGCTCAGGTCTGGCAGAGCAGAAGCGTGTTAACATAGTTCCCCTTGTTAGTTCAGTATCTAGACAATCAGTGATGAAAGCACTGCAGTGAGAACAACAAGGGCTCTACCAGTTAATTTTCAACTCAGCACCAGTCCAGCTATGAGCCGTCCATCCTGATCACTCAACAGTTAATCATCAGCATGCTCTGCAGAGTCTGCACCCTCTGGATAGTGTGAAACCCAGGTGCAGCAGCTCTAAAGCGAACTCTAATTAAGTCTTCTGCTGCTTGCTAGAGGAGGCCCACAGGGGAGCTCTGGGGCTCCAGGTAATTGTGTTTTCCACTTCCGACCAGCAGAAAGAGTAATGACTTCAATCCACAAAGAACAATTGAATTCATATGTAGCATCAGAGGAAGAGGTGAAGCGAGAGGGTCCACTCCCGTCAATCTGTCCACGTGGGAATACAGTGATTCTACTTAATAAGCAGACCGCCTGACTTCCCGCCTTTGGGACAATGACTCCCATTGTTAGGGGGAGACAAGACCACCTCGTCATTATATACAGTATCTCTGGTACCATTCACATTTCCAGGTATGGCAGGATATAATCAACACCCAACAGGGCAACTGTTGAGTCACCAGCCTGGAAACAATAACTACTCAATACACTCTGCAGAGTTTATAATGAAGACTGGCGTACTACTTACTGAGAGTTTAAGGGAGAGAGGGGGGATGGAAAAGAAAGTGTATGATATGGCCAGGGATGGAAAATTCCCGACCTAAGGGACAGAGGGAGATGGTGTTTGAATCATAAGGGCTGCGGTAGTCATGAAAGTGGGGTCAGTTTGGAGGAGAAAGCGGATTCTGCTCCATTGCTGTTTGGTGGAATGTATGTGTCCTTTACATATCTTTGTTAACATGTACATACAACAGCTTTATATACTGTAGACCCATTTACCTGATTGCAATGCTGTGAGCACATTATCTTGACACCCATGTAAAATTATTTGATATCCATTGAATTTGCAGCATAATAGAAACTGTCTTCACAGAGTACACTTGAGAGAGTGGCACTAAAAGCCCTCACAACAAACACTGCAGATGATCAGGTAAAGTGCAAGCAGCTCAGTCTTGAAACCGTGTCTGGGCCAAGTAATGTACCCCTGTCATTGCAGTAGGAAGTATGAACAGTCATGCATAATTTTCTGCTTATTCTACTGTTCCCCCTACAGCACCTCAGCCTGGTCCTCTCCCACATCTATCTGCTGCCAGGTGGCAGATCCATCATCCTGATGTGACGCTGGCCTTTAGTGAGTTAAAGAGAAGGCTGGGCCAGCTCCCTGAGACAGACATGGAGAGAGAAAGGAGGAAGGACACACAAGAGAATAGATATTTCCTATAGGGTTCTTAGTGATATACTTTATCCTCTTATCATGCCAAAAACCAGTCTCTAAATATTGATGTAAACAATCTCATTCATCATACTATTGTACTACTATTATACTAGAGGTCGACCAATTATGATTTTTCAACGCCGATACCGATTATTGGAGGACCAAAAAAAAGCCAATACCGATTACATCGGACGAGTTTTATATACTGTACATATCTGTAATAATGACAATTACAACAGTACTGAATGAACACTTATATTTTAAGTTAATATAATACATAAATAAAATAAATTTTGTCTCAAATAAATAATGAAACATGTTAAATTTGGTTTAAATAATGCAAAAACAAAGTGTTGGAGAAGAAAGTAAAAGTGCAATATGTGCCATGTAAGAAAGCTAACGTTTAAGTTCCTTGCTCAGAACATGAGAACATATGAAAGCTGGTGGTTCCTTTTAACATGAGTCTTCAATATTCCCAGATAAGAAGTTTTAAGTTGTAGTTATTATAGGACTATTTCTCTCTATACCATGTGTATTTCATATACCTTTGACTATTAGATGTTCTAATAGGTACTTTAGTATTGCCAGCCTAATCTCGGGAGTTGATAGGCTTGAAGTCATAAACAGCGCAATGCTTGAAGCATTGCGAAGAGCTGCTGGCAAACGCAGGAAAGTGCTGTTTGAATGAATGCTTACGAGCCTGCTGCTGCCTACCACCGCTCAGTCAGACTGCGCTATCAAATCATAGACTTAATTATAATATCACACAGAAATACGAGCCTTAGGTCATTAATATGGTGAAATCCGGAAACTAGCATTTAGAAAACAACGTTTATTCTTTCAGTGAAATATGGAACCGTTCCGTATTTTATCTAACGGGTGGCATCCATAAGTCTAAATATTGCTGTTACATTGCACAACTTTCAATGTTGTGTCATAATTATGCAAAATTCTGGCAAATTAGTTCGCAACGAGCCAGGCGGCCCAAACTGTTGCATATACCCCGACTCTGCGTGCAATGAACGCAAGAGAAGTGACAAATTGCCTAGTTTAATATTGCCTGCTAACATGAATTTCTTTTAACTAAATATGCAGGTTTAAAAAAATATACTTCTGTGTATTGATTTTAAGAAAGGCATTGATGTTTATGGTTAGGTACATTCGTGCAACAATTGTGCTTTTTTCGCAAATGCGCTTTTGTTAAATCATCCACCGTTTGGCGAAGTTGGCTGTCTTTGTTAGGAAGAAATGGTCTTCACACAGTTCGCAACGAGCCAGTCGGCCCGAACTGCTGCATATACCCTGACTCTGTTGCACAGAACGCAAGAGAAGTGACACAATTTCCCTAGTTAAAGAAATTCATGTTAGCAGGCAATATTAACTAAATATGCAGGTTTAAAAATATATACTTGTGTATTGATTTTAAGAAAGGCGTTGATGTTTATGGTTAGGTACACATTGGTGCAACAACAGCACTTTTTTCACGAATGCGCTTGTTAAAAATCACCCGTTTGGCGAAGTAGGCTATGATTCAATGATGAATTAACAGGCACCGCATCGATTATATGCAACGCAGGACAAGCTAGATAAACTAGTAATATCATCAACCAAGTGTAGTTAACTAGTGATTATGTTAAGATTGATTGTTTTTTATAAGTTTAATGCTAGCTACCTTGGCTCCTTGCTGCACTCGCATAACAGGTAGTCAGCGTGCCACGCAGTCTCCTCGTGGAGTGCAATGTAATCGGCCATAATCGGCGTCCAAAAATACCGATTACCGATTGTTATGAAAACTTGAAATTGGCCCTAATTAAATCGGCCATTCTGATTAATCGGTCGACCTCTATATTATACTACTGTATATTTTCACACATACATTTGTGCCTTGCTGCACAAGTGGGTTAAGACAGAGTTAAATATGAATTGCAGTGAAGCATAATTATCATATTCCTTTGAGACTGCCTGATCTAACAGGTTGTTAAAATTAAAAACATGAGTGGAGGGAGGGAAACAGAGAGAGTGCATTGTGATGGTGTTAATTTACACCTGCACTGCTTTATGTATAGTACAATATCTCTAATGTTCCACTTAATCATAGTAATAACACTGCATCTTTCGTGTGGTTTATTGTTTTGTTTTTCTGCAAACACTGTCAACGTTCTCTTTGCCACAATCCACAGAGTTTGAATGTACTGAATACATGAATAATAGAGGAGGAGATAGAATGTGAAAACAAATGGAAGGAGAGACAATGGTCTGGGTTGGAAGAGCAGCACTAACAACCGCTGGCCCTGTCCCTCCATCCATCCATCCATCCATCCATCCCACATGTCAATTGCTTTCTCAATCATGTGTCATAAACAAACCAACCAATTACAATGTCACAGTAAAACACAGGACAACCCTCTATCTACTGTATCACTCACTCCAAGACAATAGGCTTACTAACAACGCAGCGAAACACAAAAAGACTGCTTTATGATCAAATACAATGACAACTTTCCAATGTGAAGCCTCACAACATGACGAGGTGAATAACAACACAACTGAATGGTTCTTTACTGCATTCAGTCCAGCCTCACAGAACTAAGTATGGACAGCATGGGTTCAGAACAGCATGGGTTCAGATGGTGGGAGTGACTAGCTGGCTAAATCTTCATTTGTGTGAGCACCCCACTTAGAAAGCAGATCCCTATTTGAGTTCTCACGCTGTATTCATCACCACATCCTGATTTGGGTGGGTTAGATATCACGTTTACGAAAGCAAAACACAGGCCCCATCTTCAGCACAGTTCTTTGGGAATGGAATACAAACACAGTATCAGTACCACACACACACAGTAAGCAGCCCAGCAGGGCAACGGCTAAGGGTAAGTGGTCTTGTTGGTAAACGTGGAGAGGGAAATAGCTTTATCCCCAGTTGTGTTCCATTGGGGGAGATGTCAGAGAGAGATTGTTTGTTTCCAGAATGTATACATGCAGTTAATGTACACAGTGTGTTATATAAAGTGACATATAGCTTCTTGCACTTGTTTCAGCTTTCTTGGTCCCTACCAGTGCTTCCTTTTGGTACAAAATATTTCCATCCTGCAAACAGAAGGATGTGGCTGAATATACAATATATAGTGAGCCTAATTATAAAGAGCATATTCTCAACTCATTATTCCCACGACTTGAAATGAGAATGATCTGTCCAACCCAGTGCTCTGACCTTCATCAATAGCATAACACAACAGAGCCAGTCGAGGGCCACAGGCCTGTTCAACTGTGATTGGATTACTGACCATGTGTCTAGAATTTTAACAGCCACTCATTCTGTGTTACGGCCTCATCCTTTCTTTTCATGCAGAAATCCAATTACCCTTTCTTTCCAGGTCCTAAATATTTTTGCTAATTTCTTAACTGTGCTAAAGAGCAGTGAGAGATGCAGCTATTCTGGTTGAGAGTGTGGTTGCATGAAATATGAAGAGAACACGGGGAGAGTGAGATGCAAGAGGATGAAAGCAGGAAAAGGGGAAGATGGTGGACTGGTGGTGTGACAGATGTGGAAGATGAGGCTTTCTGTATGTCTAATTTAATATAGCTAGCTCCAAACAATCCATTACAAGTTGCTGGATTTACAGGCCTTCAGGGGGCCTTATGTGAGTGCTATTTAAGGACGGAGTAGGTGAGTAGAATTATATTGAAAATATATTTTTGATATGTGCTTTATCTTTATCAGATTCCTTTAGTTAGGTTAATATTGTGAAGCTCCTTTATTTTGCGGGATAACTGGCCAAACAGCATGTTGGTCAGATGGACTGTTTGACCTTGAGAAGCAGAGACACAACTGTGGGGCTTTATATTGTCCTATTACATTACTATTACATTACAGAAATTTGGACCTGAAA
Organism: Salvelinus namaycush; assembly: GCF_016432855.1. Classification (NCBI taxonomy): domain Eukaryota; kingdom Metazoa; phylum Chordata; class Actinopteri; order Salmoniformes; family Salmonidae; genus Salvelinus; species Salvelinus namaycush. The sequence goes on along the minus strand of NC_052326.1, from coordinate 16,397,605 downwards.
TAGCCAGACAGAAAACTTGGGCAAGAAAGAGACAGAGAAAGAAGAGAGCGGGAGAAAGGAGGGAGAAAGAAGAGAGAAAGAAGAGAGAGAGAGAAAGAAGAGAGGGATAAAGGAGAGAGAGAAAGAAGAGAGAGGGATAAAGGAGAGAGAGAAAGAAGAGAGAGAGAAAGAAGAGAGAGAGAAGAGAGAGGGATAAAGGAGAGAGAGAAAGAAGAGAGGGATAAAGGAGAGAGAGAAAGAAGAGAGAGGGATAAAGGAGAGAGAAAGAAGAGAGAGGGATAAAGGAGAGAGAAAGAAGAGAGAGGGATAAAGGAGAGAGAAGGGAGAGAGAAAGAAGAGAGAGAGAAAGAGGAAATGCGGAGGGGGAAGAGCCTTTTGATAGTGTGTGCATGCACATGTGTCCTTGTGTGTGTAACTTTTGTGTGTGTGTGTGTGTGTGTGTGTGTGTGTGTGTGTGTGTGTGTGTGTGTGTGTGTGTGTGTGTGTGTGTGTGTGACTGTGACTGTGTTGAGGGGAGGGGAAGGGCAGAGGATCAGGGATGCAGGACACAAAGCCACTTTGCTAAAAGTATGAGGTTACTTATCTACAGAAGGAGGCAATTAAAAGACAATCCAATTCTCCTCCTGGCTGCAGGGAGACAGAGAGAAGAGTGACTTCATAATGAATGTGTCTCTATGTCTGTCAAAAGGTTGCCCTCTCTTCCTCAAGTATTTCACAGGAGCACACACACGGCAGGAGGTAGAGGAGAGTTCCAAATAATTACATCGAGATCATACCCCTCTCTAATTACCTCCTTCCTCCCGCATTTCCCTGTCTCCATCTCCACCACTCCCCCCATAGACACTATCTCCATTTCTCCTTTCTCAATTTTGATTTCATCCGCTGAAGCGGTCTGCTTTTAGTAGCACTTTTCACTCCATGTCAATAGTATGACTCTCTCTCTCTTAGTACCTTTATTTATCATGTAGTTACTTACATTTGACTGCATAGATGTTTATTCTATTTATTCTGCCAGTTTGAATTAATCTGATGTTAATTAATGAAGACAACTTTCTGGCTAACCTTCTTTCCTCTCTCTTGGCTAATGGCTAACACCACAAACAGACAGACAGACAGACACACACAGTATGTAGAGAGATGTTTTCCTAGTCAGATCTCTGAAGACTGCAGTGGAGGTGTTCCCAGAGGAGTGTGGGAGAAACACAGTCTCAAAGCATGTATAGTGTCAAGCCGTTTCTCCCACAATAAAGCCTGGGGGGGTTGAAAAAAGCCAATATGCATAAAAGTCCATCAATACTATTTTCATACAGATGTGTCACCAAAACCCCCCAAAAGCAAAACGAACACAGTTTCTTGCCAGTTAAAATTATCTAAAAATAACGAATCAATATTCATTTTTTAATGAAAAACAAACGTTTACCTATTTGATAAAATGCACACAATAGGACTCAGTACAGTAAGGGACACCGTGCTTTACACAATAGGCTAATACACGCAAATATATAACAAAATGTAGCTAATAAATGTGCAACAATGAATTTGAATTTTTTTTATTACAATATTATCATAGGGCAGTTGTAAATTGTAAAGTAAAATGTGTTATTGGACTACAAGTAGCCTGCCCTATAGGCTGTTAAACTGAAATGTTTGTTACACTTACACGTGTAGGCCGCATACTTTGTACACTTTATTAAATTCATGCACGGTGTGTTTGCATCTTAGATACCATATGAAGTTAAAATAGGGAAACAGGACTTACCTTGCCTCGTGTCAGTCCCGGAGATTCCCAGCTACATTCTTTTGCAGGTCCGTTTGTCGCGCTCTGTCTTCTGTTTCTTTGACAAATAATCAGAATATTGCAATGTATTTCATATAATGTTTTATGGCTATGTAATATGACTCTAATGATGCTGTTGTAGCCTACATCTCTGCATGTAAAAGCTGTGCTATTGCCTCTGTCTGAGATGATCATCCACCAGTTTTAGGTAGCCGACCGTAAAGAATCCCTACTCATCTCTCACCGTCATGTTGATAATGTCTTCGGAGACCACATGCTCAGCGGAGAGTAGACTACTGTACCTCTGGTCAGGTCAGAGGGAGAGCTGCGTTCCCTCCATCCAATACGGGGCGTGCTTTGCACGTGCTGCACGGTGGCGGTGTAAAATTCAGTAACGACTGTATTTCGCACCCCGAGTGACAGGAGGGAGGTGCTAAATTTGACAGGCAAGGTCATCAGCATGTGGATAAGCATATGGCAAATACAGGATAGACAAGATTTCTGTGATTTCCAATAGGCTATAACGAACGAAAAAAATCACCACCTACAACGAATGCAGTCACGTTGAAAGAGAAAAAGCCGGCTAAACTAGATGCTAAAACAGGCATGGCTGGGTGTGGGATTTTTGCGCTCTCCAATATCAAGAAAGCATCATACAGAGGGCATGGTTCTGTTGCAGGATAGGTTATTCCGTTGACTACTGCAGAATACACAGAGAAAACATACTGTAGGTGCTCCTGGTTCTTCATATAGTGTGAAAACAGGTGCACCTTACCCCTTCATGCGCCAAACACAACAGGTGTAGGTAGACCTTACAGTGAAATGCTTACACTACACAGCTATGTAAGGGCATCAGGTCAACCTGCTTGAAATAGCTATCCAACAACCCACTCACTTTAAATGTTCTGCATATGAGCTGATAAATAGGCCTACAGAAACCATACACGGGTCCACATTATTGCATGGTTTATATTCAACACACTCAAATGTTTCCATTAACCAAATCACATTAAGGCATGCCAGCTGGATGGAGTGAGGGGGAGAGGCGCTCTACATATTGTTTACTGCAACCCTCTCTCACACCACAGACCAATGCAAACAAACAGCCTTGCACTGCTCTCCTGCAGTAACATAGAGGGAAGTAGCTAGACAGTGTAGCATCAGGCCAGGGTTACAGCTAAATCACAATTGCTTTTGAAAATCCGGTAAAAACTGAATGATTCTGAACACTCCCTATTCCCAATTTCGGCAGACAAGTTTCAAATTCTCACTGAAGTTTCTAACCACAAGCATAAACTGTTGTAGCTAGTTGGTGAAGGCTGAGGAAGACTGACTGAACGAACTGAACCAAATCCATTCATCCCCATTCAACTCTCGCTGCATGAAATACGTCATCAATTTTGAGCACCAGGCATGTCTGTATACCCTTTCCCTTATTGACCGCTCTTCAATATTGTACTCAGGACAGCTGGAACATCCCAACATTTGTTGAGTAAATTACAAAAAAATCCGGACGCCATTTAACTTGAGATGAGAGGGAGAGTAGATTGATTGTTGATGCTGCTGCCAAAAGCGTCATCCTCTCTCTGGTCTGTCTGTGTAATGGCTCATTTCCTTGGCCCTCCACTTCAGCCCCTGCAGCTGTGTGCCATTCCCTGGCCCTGGCTTTCTCCCACCCCCTGGCAGGCCAAGGGAAGCTGGGCTCCAGCTGGCAGCACAGGACAGGGGGCAATTAGAGGAGTGTGGGAGAGACAACCAGACCTGCTGCCAATTACTGTGCCCATGAGCCAGACAGACGTCACCCATAATAACATCCAACACTGTGGAGCACAGCCCTGCCATGTGACAATGGTTGGACAACAAAGTTACACAGGTCTCTGCTTTCAGGTGTGACTTCAAGTATGTGTGTGTTTGCTTGTGCGTGTGCATGCGCGCATGTTTATGTTGAGGGGAAATAAAATCTCTCAAAGGTAAATATTCTTGTGATTTATTCATGCTTATTAATATGAAAAAAGCCAAGTGCCTTCTATCAGTTGAAGATACAGACCAGCAGCAGTCACTGCAATAGAAAAGTGCATTCGCTTGTGGAGTGTTGCAAGCCATATAGACAGACAAATGTAACAAAGTGCAAGTGATCATAGCCAAAATGTAGGACAACACAGCATTTCCTGTCCCAAAAGTCAACCGAGAGGAGTGACCTAACCAAAAGGTGTATACCTGCCACTGTAACCATGACATCAGAGTGATGCAGCACTGTGCCATGGTGTTGGTCCTGCAGTTTGCCAGTACCCATTACTTTTAGCAAACAGGCTCTTTTAGAGTGTCTCTCTGAGTAGAGCCCTGTTTGAATATCCTGACAATCCATTCTTCCTTTCCATGAAGTGATTACTTATCAGCCATGACTGGACAGGTGCAAGCTATGTCGTGTAGCATTCCCTTTCACCTGTAAAATCGATTTAGATGGGTGATTACTTCAAGGAAGGGAGAAGGGAAGGATGCATGTTCATAGTATTGGGATAGATCACACAACAGTTTTGCCCATCACAGCCGTCTTGCCCATCAGGATGCTCTGTAGTTGTTTGATCTTTCCATCCTGTGGCAGTGGTGGCAGGCTCAGGTCTGCCCGGTCATCCTCATCCAGGAGCTGCTCGATGTAGCAGGAGGAGCCCAGGAGGACGTGGCCTGTGGCCTGCATGGAGAACAGGGTCCATCTCAGAGCCTCCCTACAAGAACAGGGAAAAATGTGTCAGACGAGAGTTGAAAAGGGAGGTTATCTTACTGGAAACTTTTGGAGTTCACAAGTAAACTACCAGAGGAGGAATTTTATCAGAAGCCATTTAGTTGCCTTTTTGAGTACTTCAGATTACAGGTATCTGTAATTATCTCCGGCCCTCGGTGTGGCCTTATCACATGTAAAATATATAAAATAAGATTATTTAAAAATAAAAAATAGAATGGCCTGTAAAACATTATCATAAATCTAAACCATCAAAATAGTGAATAGCATTGGTGTTTAAACTGACTTGCCTAGTTAAATAAAGGTTAAATAAAATTAGGGTTTCAGCATGAAATATATATATAGATTCATTTTACAATGTCAATATGTATTTCTTGTAAATGTTTTGGTGCCAAACTGCTGGCAGTTGTGAAAGAAGCCAATAGTTGGAAGAGTTGCAGAGTTAATTGAAAATAATGCCATTGTTATTTTCTCTAGAACCATATTGTCTATCCACTAGAAAAACTCATCGACAATATGCACACAGATATACAAAAATATACAGTACCAGTCAAAAGTTGACAAACCCTTGAATTAGTAGGTTTCTTTATTTTTTTATATTTTCTACATTGTAGAATAATAGTGAAGACATCAAAACTATGAAATCATGTAGTAACCAAAAGTGTTACAGAAATCAAAATATATTTTTCAAAGTAGCCACCCTTTGCCTTAATGACAGCTTTGCACACTCTTGACATTCTCTCAACCACCTTCATGAGGTAGTCACCTGGAATGCATTTCAATTAACAGGCGTGCCTTGTTAAAAAGTTAATTTGTGGAATTTCTTTCCTTCTTAATGCGTTTGAGCCAAGCAGTTGTATTGTGACAAGATAGGGGTAGTATACAGAAGATAGCCCTATTTGGTAAAAGACCAAGTCCATATTATGGCAATAACAGCTCAAATAACCAAAGAGAATTATTCATTATTATTCTAAGACATGAAAGTCAGTCAATGCAGTTTTTTTTTTGTTTTCACTATTATTCTACAATGTAGAAAAGGATTGAGTAGGTGTATCCGAAATTTAGACTGGTACTGTATATGAATACATTTTTCAAATACATATTACCAAAGATGATGATCTGTTAATCACCAAAATTACAGAAGATTCCGGTAACATTGGACAATTCCCGGCACCTTTGCAACCCTATGTCAGACAGATACCTGTACTGTAGATAGTGATCTGACAGATATAATATGAACATATAGTCAGGAAGATAGGGAAACGCTGACAGTGCAGGGCTGGAACCTGCATCTCCCTAATCTCTCTCTCCTAGTTGAGATACAAGTTTCATTCTCTCCAGGGACTTTTCAAAAGAGAAAAATATGAGCAGAAAATGAAATCTAGAAACCTGTTATTTGTTGATTCTGCACAATTTAATCCTAGTTGTCACAACCGCTCAGCTAAAGCCGAAAATCAGCAGCTCTCAGCACGTATGACATAACCTTCCTAAATGTATCTGAACATACAGTGCCTTCAGAAAGTATTCACACCCCTCAACTTTTTCCACATTTTGTTGTGTTACAGCCTAAATTTAAGATAGATTAAATTTAGATTTTGTGTCACTGATCTACACACAACATCCCATAATGTCAAAGTGGAATTGTTTTTTTAAAGAAATGTTTACAAATTAATAAAAAAATGTAAAGCTAGAATGTCTTGAGTCAATAAGTATTCAACCCATTTGTTATGGGAAGCCTAAATAAATTCAGGAGTAAAAACATGCTTAACAAATCACTTAAGTTGGATGGACTCACTGTTGGCAATAATAGTGTTCAACAGGATTTTTGGATGACTACCTCATCTCTGTATCCAACACATACAATTATCTGTAAGGTCCCTCAGTCACAGGGAATTCCTAGCACAGATTCAACCACAAAGACCAGGGATGTTTTCCAATTGTTTGCAAAGGGCAAATATTGGAAGATGGGTAAAAATATATATAAAAGGACTGAATATCCCTTTGAGAATGGTGAAGTTATTAATTACACTTCGGATGTGTATCAATACACCCAGTCACTACAAAGATACAGGTGCCCTTTCTAACTCAGTTGCCAGAGAGGAAGGAAACCACTCAGGGATTTCACCATGAGGCCAATGGTGATTTTAAAACAGTTAGAGTTTAATAGCTGTGACAGGAGAAAACTGAAGATGTAGTTACTCTACAATACTAAGAAGGAAGCCTGTGTAGAAGGAAGCCTGTACAGAATACAAATATTCCAAAACATGCATCCTGTCCAAAACATGCATCCAATAAGGCACTAAAGTAAAACTGCAAAAAATATGGCAAAGAACTGAACTTTTTGTCCTGAATACAAAGCGTTATGTTTGGGGCAAATCCAATACAACAAATCACTGAGTATCACTCTTCATATTTTCAAACATGGTGGTGGCTGCATCATGTTATGGGTATCCTTATCATCGGCAAGGACGAGGGAGTCTTTTAAGATAAAAATAAACTTAATAAAGTTAAGCACAGGCAAAATCCTAGAGCAAAACAGTCTGCTTTCCAACAGATCGGCATGAAAATCTATGGCAAGACTTGAAAATGGCTGTCTAGCAATGGTCAACAACCAACAGGACAGAGCTTGAAGAATTATTTAACGAATAATGGTCAAATATTGTATAATCCAGGTGTGCAAAGCGCTTAGAGACTTACCCAAAAAGACTCACAGCTGTATTCGTTGCCTAAGGTGGTACTAACATGCATTGACTCCACAGAAGGTTGGTGGCACCTTAATTAGGCTCGTGGTTGGTGGCACCTTACCTCGGGCCCGTGGTAATGACTGGAGCGGAATCAGTGGAATGGTATCAAATACATCAAACACATGGAAACCATGTGTTTGATGCCATTCCATTTGCTCTGTTCCAGCCATTATTATGAGCTGTTCTCCCCTCAGCAGCCTCCTGTCATTGACTTAGAGGGTTGAATACTTATCTAATCAAGCTATATTAGTTTTTTATTTTCCATCAAAAAAATGTAAAATGTAATAATTTTTCTTGTACTTTGAAATAAGAGTATTTTTTGTCGATAGTTGACAAAAAAATGACAATTAAATCCAACAAAATGTAGTAAAGGTCAAGGAGTGTGAATACTTTCTGAAGGCACTGTATCAACTCAACCTTCTCCTAAATCTTACAAACTCACCTTTAAGTACCCACATCAACACACAGAGAGCGATTACTCACTTCAGCATCTTCTTGGCAGCGTAGCAGCGCACATCGTAGGACACAGAGTAGGTGCCATACAGCGTGGCCTTCACATTCAGACAGCCAATGAAATCCTGAGGGTTGTTCTTGTATAGGTCAAAGGTTATTCGAGCCACATCTTTCCTGCGCTGGTGTTTGAGCTCATTTTGCATTCGGGGATGAGTGTTCTGGGAGCCGAAAGGTGGAGAGAGAGGGAGGGATATGAGAGAGGAGAAACAAGAGCAAATCAATTTTAAACAGTTAACACAAATTAAGTCTAGTCTCCTACAGCTTATTTATGGGAAACTCAAATTGAGTGTGAAGGAAAACTGCATATATAACCTCTGACACTTAGTGTCTGTCAAACTAAGATGGATGAACGCAATACTAGCTAGCCCCCCCTACACACTCCCCTTCCTCCCCTCCACCCAAGAGCGCCAGTCATCTGCAAAGGAAGGTAACAAGCATTGGAATACAGATTAATTCATTCTGAACAGTGGAAGGACAACAGGAGAGGAAATTGTATTATGTTAATGAGACACACTCAGCATGACAGGAGCCAAGTAAACACACAGGGTGATGCCATTCAGGTGGCAGAACATAATTTAATGAATATGGAAATGACCTGCTTTGGACAAACAAACACCCCTCAACTCTGACTCAAATGGTGCTTTAATTGTGGCCAAATGTGTGAGGTAACTAAATGAGGGGGTTATGATTTGCCATATATGTCAGAGATGGTTTCACTCAACTCTTCGCCCAGAATAAGAATGCTTTTGCATTTATCTGAATGGAATCATTTATTGAATATGCTTACTCTATATTCAATCCCAAAAGTTCAGGTCATTCATATACAATATGGGAGTAGATTTTCTTGTTCGTCCCATCTTATCTAAAAAGGCAGGCTATACAACTGCATCTTCATCTGAGAACACGTTGGCACTGATGATGATAATACACAGAAGTGAAGCCTGTTCACCATTCTACCAGAGTAATCCTGTGTAATGGCGCCACCCAGTGGACTCTGTGGTAAGAAGGTCATGCATATGTCACCCTACCAACCTGTGGAAGTGTCCACTTCTGCCCCTTCTCCAGGACCATGAGGACAGCGTTGTCTTGCAGGGTCAGGAAGAACTCCTCTGTATCTACCCCCGTCCCGTCTTCATCCAGCACCAGGGCACTGACGCAGGACACGTGCAGAGAGTCCATGGCCTGAGGGAACAAACTACCCATTAGCCTGGAAGAGATATAGAGTCCAGTAAGTAGGGACTACAGAATCATTCCCCCTCTCAGAAGTAGTTACTTAGCCACTCCATTCTCTTGCGTGTCATAGATTTCTACAGTGAATAATACAAATGGCGAGTGTTAAAAAAAGATTGCATATCTCTGCAGAGTAGATAAGTTCCTGAAAAGTCTCAATATCATGTATTATCATTATGTCTGGATTAAGTTAAACTTTTCAAAGACATGCGTAAGACCGCAGTAGTGTCATAGTTGGAGAACCAGAACAACAGAGACAATTGTCAGTATGTGCATGAGAGCACATACTCCAGCATGCAAGCATTTAAGGAAAACCGTTAGTTCTTTCTGCTTCCCTTTGAAAGCCTCTGACTCACCAATCCTTTCATTCCTTTATCTGAGTCACATTGTTCACTGGATTGAATTTATGATGCCATAAATGAGTAAAGAGTATGTAACCAGACTCTCTCTTCTCCCTCACTCATACACTACTCTTCTCTCATTCAAACTCACTGAAGTTAGACTTATATCTCCCTCACTAACTTTAAGCATCAGCTGTTAGAGCAGCTTACAGATCGCTGCATCTGTAAATATTTAATCCAATCATCTACCTACCTCATCCCCATATTTGTTTTTGTTTTTCTGCACACCAGTATTTCTATTGCACATCCTCATCTGCACATATATCACTTAGGTGTAACAGCTAAATAGTAATTACTTCCCCACTATTGGCCTATTTACTGCCTTACCTCCTTACTTCATTTGCACACACTGTATACAGATTTTTCTATTGTGTTATTGACTGTACATTTGTTTATCCCATGTGTAACTCTGTTGTTTTTGTCGCACTGCTTTGCTTTATCTTGGCCAGGTCGCAGTTGTAAATGAGAACTTGTTCTCAACTGGCCTACCTGGTTAAATAAAGGTGAAATAAAAAAAACGTTATATATAAAAATAAAAATAAACTTGTACTCCTCCCTCAAGCACCCTCTTCCTTCTTCATCCCTCCCTCTTCCTCCACCATTCTCCTCACTTTGTTGACTAGGTCTCGTAGCCCATCAGCCATGATTCCCTTCTTAACGCTGCGATCAGCACTGGTGACCCGGAAGGGCTTAGGTCGAGGAGTCCCGACAAGGAGCTGCTGGGTCATGGAGGCACTGGCTGATACACTGGCTGTCACACACCTGGTGAAGATACATACACATAGTCAAATTATGTCAAATCTATTGGAAAACGATGCTAACTTTGACTCTATGACGTATGTCCTACGATGTAAAAAAACAAAAACAAACATTAAACATTACTGAACGCAGTCTTATGATGACCAATAGTAGTGCTGTCAATAGGGCACATCCCCTTAGTGCTGCGGCATCAGGCTCTTACTTGGAGAGTGAGGCAGGGGACAGGAGACTGAGGGACTTCATGGCATAATCCATCCTTTGGATCATCGGCAACCAGCGCCTGAGGATTCACCAATGTAGTCTTTATTGCTGCAGTTACAACATATCACCAGCAGGTGAGGCTATCACCACACTGACTGAACACGGTACTGTTGGAAATATTTTTACCAAAAAGTATTTCGTATGATAGAAACATGACCGACATGAACACACAAGCAAGCCATGACTACAGCTCCAAACAGTAATATTGCTGGAGAGAAAAGGCAACCCTTGACAGCTCGCTAACAGACACAACATGTGTAGGCTACAACAGATACTCGAGATGTCAGCTACCATAATGTAATTTACCACAGCTAGCACTTCATTATACTGTAATGGTTTCGTGAGTATTACCAATCTGTCCTGAACGAAAACAGTTTTATAAAAATTTTGTAAAATAATTCTACAAAATTAAAAAACGTTTTGCTAATGAAATCTTGAAACATTAATTCCTGAAAATGTGACAGAAAACAGAGCGGGCAGTTGTGCCACTAAATCTCTGGTCTGTATTGAGTTTGGGTTACCTTCTTTGGCTTGCTCTCCCGTCTCTGTGAAACAAAGGTCCAATTTCTAAATCACTAAATCGATGGATCCTTGATTTCTCCCTGTCGTCTCTTTTTTACTCCCTCTCTCTCTTGCATCACTTGTTCTTTCACCTTTGTTCTAATCTGTCGACTGTATGCAGTAATTTATATTGAGCAACTCTCTACACCCTCCCACTATCCCGCCCCTTGCCCCTGTACTGTAATACCCTGCAATCTGATGTGTGTCACTCCTATTCTCTATTCGGTCTTTCTACTTTATGCTTGAAACTTTGACGTGAATGAGTGAATTTCCATGCACTTAAACACAGGGCAGATATAGCTGGCCTTGCCAGTAAAAAGAGGCAGAGGCCAATTCTTAAATCGACACAGTCCGAGTCTGTCCTCTGATATAGCCCCAAAGCATTTTGTCTGATCAAACTTGATTACCACAGTCTAAGACACAGTGAGTAAGTGAAGCTGTGGTATAGGGTAACACTATAGTCACGCTATAAAGTTTCTAAAAATAGAAACATGACAAGTCCCAGTGCTGTAAATCAATAGATGCCAATAGTAGTGGGCCAACTGATGAGTCCATCAGTAGGCCCACAACCTTGCTGTTGTTATCTGACCAATGTATCACACACACGTCACTCATTGGTCTCGCGTCAGATGGCCACATGCACGGACTCCTGGCAACAGCCTTGTCACCTTAGAATGACGCCATCTGACAGAACACAATGACACATTATACATCATAGGGAGTGCCCTGCACTTTCAACTTCATCACACCACCCACATTGCAAAACCCAGGTCAGATTTAGCTCTAGATGGTATTGTGTAGACTCTATGGGTTGTAATTCAACTGTGGTAAATCAAAAAGACGCAAAGTATGTAGACAGGATTCATCTGACTCAAACTGAGGTGTGAGAAAACAAAACCATCAATTCAATCACAGATCATCTTCCTCATTATTGAGTCTGATCAGATCTGAGCTAAAAATGGGTCATCTTCAACCGAGAAGAGCAGCGCACACTAGCAGTGGCGTTTTTGGGGCAGCCACTGATGTACACACTTGTCCTTTGACCTCATGTCTGGTGTGGTCCAATGAAACCTCAGGGTCACTGGGGATGGAGGGACCGCCTTGGCTTTCACGTGTTGAGGGACTGAAGATACATTTTACAGAACACAGTGTCAAGACCTCCTGCGGTCCTTTAGTTTGGTGAGAAATTACTGGACTCTTTCACAATTTGCTCTCGCTTGCCAGTTATTTCACACACTGTCTGTGACCCTCTAGCTTTTACACACAGAAATTCCCCACAACAATACAGAGCATTCACAAGCACACTCGACCACAAGAACATTTAGAACAAACATACACACTGAAATGAAAACACAATTCAACTGCATCTCAAATCGAAAACACACATACACCTGGCTATGTATGCTCAGCCAAATAATAAAAGTATGTAAATGGATTAGGGACAGAGAGGAGTGCAGGGGAGTGTGATAAAATGCTTAAGTTCATTGAGATGACAATGTCCTGCTGTTTATGCTGATGTGCTGTTACAACACACACCACATTACACAAGCCAGAGGCACATTATTAAACACAGTGGCAGGATCATCTTCACTATAAACCCTGACTCAGTTATACAGCTAGGGTAACTCGGGTCACAACCTCACAGTACCAAGTTACCACTTACCACCTCAGCCTTCTTGCACTGAGTCAAAATAGGTCAAGTGCCAGGGTCAGGACTAGCCCTTGATCATGACTCTCAGTTCCATTACGTTACACCCAAGTGTCATTGGACGAAGGCATCTTCTGTACGAGGGGGTTTTGTTAAGAGCTCCAACGCTCGGTCTGAACATTAACACACATCGCTTGCAGTACAGTTTTGGAAGCATAAGGACCTCATCTTTCATATCAGCAAGAAATTATTTCCAAAAAATAAAACGTTCAATTATACACCTTTATAGGGTTAGTGCTCCCACACGGCCACATGTCACAGTGCAGAGGGACCAACTCTGCTAATTAGCTATCAAGCATGCTCTGAACACCTGTGTGTAACGGAAGAAGGCCGCCAGAAATGTGTTATTACTGAAAAATACTGTCAGCTGCAACTGTGAAGAAGCCGGTTAAAACAGTGTACATACAGTAAGTGTGTATTCTGCATTTGTGAAATTATCTCGATGCGATGTGAAAGTAACGGGCTTTATGTTTCTAGAACCATAGAGATTCGATTCACGTTTAGATAGAGTACTTGGCTGCTAGAGCCAGTCTACCTCTGAAAAGAACATAAGGTTCTTGGACCTTAAGGAGTAATGGTAACCTTGGGCTCCTTAAGAGTACATCTAGGTCAGGAATCGTCAAAGCTCAACAACCTAGGCTACTGTACATTAGAATGTGTGCAATGTGCATTATGGTTGTGTGCAGATTTAATCTGCACAATAACACACACTTCATGATATACAATGTCAAACTCAGGACCATGTCCATTCTATTCTACCAGTACACACCAAGTCCCTGCTACATTAGGCCTACTATTGAGAAGTCTTCAGTTAATTATTTGAATGTCAGGGGCAGATGTAAATCACAAACTTACTTTTTGGTATTTCTTTGAGTCAAAAAGCATCTCCTTACGGCTGTCTGTAGAGTGTCATCCACCTGGCCATTATTGGCAGCACCTGTTTTAATCACATGATAAAACTAAATTAGTGCTACTGTGCTGAACATAGGCTATAAACACTGAAATACATTAAATGTGTTCTTAATAAGTTTCACAGGACCAGAGGGAGTATCCGTGAAAATGATTCTGGTATTTTAATGCATGGTTTATTAATTACTTCGTCCAACTTTGTGTGAATAACGACATCATGTGGACAAATGTCAAATTACCTTCCAACACCCGTGAGGCTGCTCTCGGTCGAAGCACTGAACGGGCATATCGTCTAATGATTCCCGAGGCCGTCGACAGTATCAGAAAGGTATTCAATCTCAAGTACGTTCACAACGGTTGTAACCGCTCTGATGCACCTCAGACCGCTTCGGGGTAGTAAACAATGGGCTACAATAAGTTGTCAACTACGGTCTCGGTTACGCAGGAAAGTGACCAAAAATTAGGCCCCGGGGTTCAGTGACTCATCTGTATTTTCTTTTCAAATATCCGTTTCTATTTCTAAAAATAGCTCTTAACTTGTTTTGTCAATGTTGGTAGTGTAGTAGACTACACATGACAACAGAAACCAAAAGGGGAGTGATAGCCTACATTTGGGCTAGGACAGTTGGCTCATTATAGGCATTTATTTTATTCTTCAAAAATGTATGTAAATTAGGTATCATACAGATTGTGCTTTTTAATCGATGATAAAATGCTGCTCATAATGAACAGCGTATATTGAAAGAAAACATTATACTATACGCTACTTCTGTATAGCCTATGGTAGGGTGTGTGTGTGTATATAGCAGACCTTTATTGAACAATTAAGGCATATGCTATATTTCCTTCATAAACATATGCTTTGATGAACATCATTGTTGTAATTGCACACCATAATCTCAGACATTTTGTAGTCTATACATTAGCTCCGTGATAATGTTAGCTAATGTTTCTTTGTAATCATTTGCTGATGTATCTGAGTTCAGTAATGGTGTCCGATGTAAAAAAAAAAAAAAATTACTGTCAGAATTGCTGCTTAAAGAAGCAATCAGCAGTTGCTACATCTATTTTGGGATTTATAAATTAATGACATGTACCCAGGGGTGTAATGCACCCCAAAAATCAGAGGGGGCACAAAGTATGTGAGGATGGCTGGGGAATGGTCCTGAGTTGGGGCTAGGCTCCCATCCATAAATTGGACAATTTTAGCATTTTTCAAACTCCTGAAACAACTTTTTGTCTGGCAATTTAGAGCCATAATCATTATGCTTAAATATATTTTAAAAATATGTATACTTTTCTGCATATCTCTTGAGCTTTTTAAGAAACTAAATGTTTCTTTCCATCTCTGCTAAATTCTGGGTAAAAGGTTGAAAGGAACATGAGTTTTATTATGTAGGTCTACATTTAGAAATTGCTTGCTTTTCTCAAGTCTACCAACCTTGCCAGCAGGCATGCCAGCTAAGATTGTTAGACAAGCTAGCTCGTCCAACTTAATTGATGACTTGAAATGGCTTCTTGATACCTAGTTATGAGGCTGGGAGATTGGGAACCTATCTGGGCTAGCTAAACCCATCTTCATAAAATTGCTAGTTGGCTAGTAGTATTACAGAGCAACAACAACTATATATACATTTACAGTATTTTAATTAAAAAATGTGTAAACAGGACATCTGAGGGGTGACTTGACCCTATGGGCATGACACCTTTGTATGTACCCAATGATTCTTGAATAATATAACTTGATGCCTCATTGTCATACCCCTTCAGAACCTTAAATATAAGCTTGTTTTACTCCTATATATTTTTTTAACAGAGTAAACAAACACTATATAGCCTCAAAACATGGTTAAAACTATACTTTTGATATCATGGACGGTCAGTCCATACACTTTTTACCAAACGGGGAAGGGAGTCACTTTGTTATTGTTTCTACTGCTGATTGCCACTTTAATTATCCAACTCACTTGGGATCAGGGCCATAGCCAGGGTCTGAAAAAAAGTATTATAATATCCACAAAATTTTAAGCTCCTTTACTGCATTTCTATACAATTAAAAACCACTAAAATGCTATTTGGAGAACAGCAAAAAGTAACCCAGCCGTTATCACATTGGATGCTTAAGTCGCCTCAGTCGATCTACAAACACATTGGCTATTAGCCATACAATTAGCCGCTACACATTAACTCACATTAACTCAGCACCGGGATTAAAGACTATAATTGAATACTTAGAGGGATCTGTTAGCAGAAAAAAAAAATGTATTAACAAAATGTTAACAAATACGTTTGCTTTACAGAACTTTTTTTGTTGTTGTTGCTGTTTTCCTGCTAATTTCCTGCATTCTACACATTTTGCCATGACCTATGCCATGTTAATATATCGGAGTGAGAATGACTAACAAATTCAATGGGAGCCTCCTGGAGGTCAGTGCCCCTGGGTACGTACCCTGAGTGCCCGGTCAGTTATTTGGCCATGATTACTACAAGTTCAGATAGCTGGCTTGACTAACTAAACCATTTTACCAATCAACTTTATTTTTTTACTGACATGGGTAATTGTGTGAGTGACATATAACACGGTTTCGCTAACGCACAGACATGTTTCGAAATTGTACCTTGTGTATTCTACTATTCTAACTCTGAACATGAAGTTCAGACTTTGACTAAAAATATATATATGTTTACATTTTAAAAAAAATGACAGATGTCCCGACCTCTGTGTTCTCATATGTAGCTACTGCCCTGACTGGGATCAAGTATAAATCAACTAGATGGATGATCTCTAAAACAGGGGCCTCTGTTTGTCTCTGAGGTCAATTTCCTCCCCGTACCATTGTCCTGTTGTCAAAGACCCGTTGGGAATGATGCAGGGTGATATTGCTTATTCCTTAGTGCTTTATTGGTTACTGATGCTTGAAATGAAGAAACACCTCTGACGTCAGTGCAGAATAAGCAAGCAGTACACAGAAATGAGGTTATATGATCAGATTTTATTTTGCAACCTTTCCTTACATTGTTACAAACACAATAAACAGAATTCAAATGGTTCCCTACCTATTACAATGTCATGAGACCATCTGCCTATATATTATTATTTATGCTCACTGTAGCGGAGACAAAAGACCAGCTTCATCTTATATTTGATCAGTGACATTTAACTGGCAAAATTTGTAATTCTTTTTACATAATGTTTTAGTCCAGGCAGTCAGTGGAACTTTTTGGCATAAAATGAGGTAAGAATTATGCAATGGAAATATAAAACAGATAAAGGGCAACACTTATTAACGACTTCAAGATGTCTTTTCTTCTAATAACAACACTTGTTTCATCCCCATGACCTATCCATTCCTCAACCTGCTTTTGTAAACCCACAACCCTGGTGAGGTGAGAATTGCCCCCCTAGCCTTTTCCAATGTGACCCCAGCCCTTATTTCCTTTTGCCGATGCGTGCCATCAGCTCTGCATTGGCAGCAGCCTTGGCTCTCATGTCGTGGTTCTTGGCCAGGTCTATGAGGACACTGAGGATGCTGGTGGGCACGTCCAGGGACAAGGCAAAGCGGGACCCTTGCTGGGCTCTCTTGGGGACCTGGGAGGACGGGCGTGGGGCTCTGGTCTCCCGGAGGGTTGGGTGAAACTCTAGGGGGAGCAGGGAGCCCAGAATGCCACTGCGGTTTACGATGTTGACAGCCAACAGGTCACTTTCTGTGTCTTCTTCTCCCAGCTTGGCACTGGCAGGGCCCATCCTTTGGCACAGGCTGCACAATGGCAGCAACAGAGCCAGGCTCAGACACAGACGCATGTCTCGCATGGTAAGCACAGTTGATCTGAAGTAGGAAAGGTGGAGAGGAAGACGGTCAATAACTCAAAATCTCATGCTTTAGTGTGAGAATTGTCCTACAATTGTGAGGCATTTGTTAATTTGTTCTAAATATACCATGGTCCTTGTAATGATGGTAAGGCACACCATTAATGTTTTCTCCATGCTATGTAGTTATCACAAATAATGGTTACCCACTGGGATGTATTTACATATCAGTGGTCCTAACGGATGCATAAACTTCCAAACATGGTTGAATTAGTGAAGAAATGTAGCTTTGGTCTTCAAACTCTATTTCTGGAGTACATCAGACCATTCAACACCTGTTCAATTCATAATTAAAGACATTCTGGTTCCTTAGAATTATTTTTACAATCACATTTTACTGTGTAAGTTGTGGTTCATCCTTGGAAAGTATAAAACACAATGTAAGCATCAGTAATAGGGACTTACCCAATGTCCTGGCTTAGAAGTAGTAAGGTCCCCAAAAGCCACCTCTTAGATGCAGGGTGGTGGCAAAGTATTGTTTTTTTTGTTTCCCTCTGTCCTCTTCTGGTTCTCACAGTATCTCTGTCAGTTTTGCCCAGCAAGTAGAGGAGCGACCACTGTAATGCAAGCACAGATTTTCAACTGGACTTCTCTCTTGTTACCCAAGACTCTATCTTTCTCCCTCTCTATCGTCCACGTGTCACTGCACCGTCACATCCAGCTTTCCCCCTACTCTCTGTTTATCTTGTACATCTCTCCGTCCATTGCCCTCCCATCTCATCCTGTCTCATTTCCTTTTCTGCCACGGTTTGATATCATCCTCTTAGTCTAACAATAACGTGATGGTAATTGCATTTTTTTGCTCGGTCTTGATTGGATATCACCCCCACCACTCTAAAAATACTGTATATTTATCTCTCACAAAGAGAAAATAAACACATGTGTTCTCATGCTTTAGACAGAGATGCTAGATTAGTAATAATTTGGTGGATGCTTATATTTGTGCTATTTCACACATGTACAATGTATTATACGCATGTTAAAATACCATAATAATTTTTGTGTTCATTTTTAGGATTACGCCATCTGGTCCTGTCTAAACTACTAAGATATGTGTTTTTTGCAAATCCCAACTCCCCCTGAGACACCCTTGGAGAGTTGGGTCAGCCATCAACGGTGACCCTGGAGCGATTAGTGTCTTGCTCAATGGCACATCGACAGATTTTTCACCTTGTCTGTTCAGGGATTCAAACTAGCGACCTTTCAGTTACTGGTCCAACGCTCTAACCACTAGACTCCCTGCCACCCACATATACACTGCTCAAAAAAATAAAGGGAACACTAAAATAACACATCCTAGATCTGAATGAATGAAAAATACTTTTTTCTTTACATAGTTGAATGTGCTGACAACAAAATCACACAAATTATCAATGGAAATCAAATTTATCAACCCATGGAGGTCTGGATTTGGAGTCACACTCAAAATTAAAGTGGAAAACCACACTACAGGCTGATCCAA
The DNA here is from genome assembly GCF_016432855.1 of Salvelinus namaycush. Classification (NCBI taxonomy): domain Eukaryota; kingdom Metazoa; phylum Chordata; class Actinopteri; order Salmoniformes; family Salmonidae; genus Salvelinus; species Salvelinus namaycush. The sequence goes on along the minus strand of NC_052326.1, from coordinate 16,378,675 downwards.
CTTTGATGTAATGTCCTTAAAACAAGTCAAAATGAGGCTCAGTAGTGTGTGTGGCCTCCACGTGCCTGTATGACCTCCCTACAACACCTGGGCATGCTCCTGATGAGGTGGCGGATGGTCTCCTGAGGGATCTCCTCCCAGACCTGGACTAAAGCATCCGCCAACTCCTGGACAATCTGTGGTGCAACGTGGCATTGGTGGATGGAGCGAGACATGATGTCCCAGATGTGCTCAATTGGATTCAGGTCTGGGGAACGGGCGGGCCAGTCCATAGCATCAATGCCTTCCTCTTGCAGGAACTGCTGACACACTCCAGCCACATGAGGTCTAGCATTGTCTTGCATTAGGAGGAACCCAGGGCCAACCGCACCAGCATATGGTCTCACAAGGGGTCTGAGGATCTCATCTCGGTACCTAATGGCAATCAGGCTACCTCTGGCGAGCACATGGAGGGCTGTGCGGCCCCCCAAAGAAATGCCACCCCACACCATGACTGACCCACCGCCAAACCGGTCATGCTGGAGGATGTTGCAGGCAGCAGAACATTCTCCACGGCGTCTTCAGACTCTGTCACGTCTGTCACATGTGCTCAGTGTGAACCTGCTTTCATCTGTGAAGAGCACAGGGCGCCAGTGGCGAATTTGCCAATCTTGGTGTTCTCTGGCAAATGCCAAACGTCCTGCACGGTGTTGGGCTGTAAGCGCAACCCCCACCTGTGGACGTCGGGCCCTCATACCACCCTCATGGAGTCTGTTTCTGACCGTTTGAGCAGACACATGCACATTTGTGGCCTGCTGGAGGTCATTTTGCAGGGCTCTGGCAGTGCTACTCCTGCTCCTCCTTGCACAAAGGCGGAGGTAGCGGTCCTGCTGCTGGGTTGTTGCCCTCCTACGGCCTCCTCCACGTCTCCTGATGTACTGGCCTGTCTCCTGGTAGCGCCTCCATGCTCTGGACACTACGCTGACAGACACAGCAAACCTTCTTGCCACAGCTCGCATTGATGTGCCATCCTGGATGAGCTGCACTACCTGAGCCACTTGTGTGGGTTGTAGACTCCGTCTCATGCTACCACTAGAGTGAAAGCACCGCCAGCATTCAAAAGTGACCAAAACATCAGCCAGGAAGCATAGGAACTGAGAAGTGGTCTGTGGTCACCACCTGCAGAATCACTCCTTTATTGGGGGTGTCTTGCTAATTGCCTATAATTTCCACCTTTTGTCTATTCCATTTGCACAACAGCATGTGAAATTTATTGTCAATCAGTGTTGCTTCCTAAGTGGACAGTTTGATTTCACAGAAGTGTGATTGACTTGGAGTTACATTGTGTTGTTTAAGTGTTCCCTTTATTTTTTTGAGCAGTGTATATATTTTTTTATCAGTATGACAAAAGAAAGACCATATGCAGACAAAAAAAAATGCTTTGTACACTTTTAGGTTGACCAAGTGTCTTTTCTTTATGATACAACATTTCACCATCCTCAAACAATAGGTCCACGGGTATCAAGTAACAACACTATGGAACCGTGACCTGTTCACCGGACATGCTACCATGTCCCGGACCTGCTGTTTTCGACTCTCTCTCTCCCTCTCTCTATCCCTGTCTCTTTCCCTCTCCCTCTCTACCGCACCTGCTGTCTCGACCTCTGAATGCTTGGCTATGAAAAGTCAGATATTTACTTGTTGCATCCTCTACAGCCACTGTGATTATTATTTGACTCTGCTGGTCATCTATGAACATTTGAACATCTTGAAGAACGATCTGTCCTTAAATGGCCATGTACGTTTCTCTTCACCAAGCAAAGCCAGAATAGGCCTGGCCACCCCTCAGAGCCTGGTTCCTCTCTAGGTTTCTTCCTAGGTTCCTGCCTTTCTAGGGAGTTTTTCCTAGCCACTGTGGTTCTACGTCTGTATTGCTTGCTGTTTGGCATTTTAGGCTGGGTATCTGTAAAAGCATTTTGTGACATTTGCTGGTGTATAAAGGCCTTTATAAATATACTTGATTGATTTTAACTATGGTCTTTGAAAAGAGATTCAAACACTGAAAGATGAATGCAGATCTCTATCTCTGATTTTGAAGTTACCATGATTAATGTTTTACCTATGTGATTATCTTCTGTTCAGAGTGGAAGTTTAAGTTCTTCTACTCAGATCAGATTGACTTCACATCAAGGGCCGTTCGACTGTCACAGCACTTTGCCACTCAATCATCCTGTCCTTGAGTACTGTGACAGCAAAGCCACTCTACTGACAGATTCCTTTTGTCAATCCTGCCAACAGTAAACTGGAGGGTGTATGCAACTAGGGTTTAACTAAGTTAATCATCCAACAATGAGATCAACTGATCAATGACATACAGTATAGTCACATCCGAAATGATTGGCACCCTTGTTAAAGATGAGCAAAAATGACTATAAATGATACAAATACAGATAGATATATTGTATGCAATAGTATTTAATGCTACAATAATGTCTCAGAGAAATACTTTTTGTTTAACATGTTAAGAAAAAACATAAAAAACAAAAGATAGGTGTCAATGTTGATTTCATTCTTATGAATGAAATCAAACAATTTTATCTGCATTAATTTTCTACTTTTTAAGTTAATCTCAGTTTAATAAGGAACTGTATTGTGAACTTTCATGGTTCCTGTTTCACTGAGGTATAAAAATGAGGTAACACATGTAAAATCCATTTGTCATCCATCACAATGGAAAAAGGCAAATAACACAGATGAAAAGAGATAATGGTTATTGACTTTAATAATTCAGACAAAGGGTACAAAAAATGTAAATCAAACTTATATACCACTTACCACTATTAGGGCAACAATTTATGAAGTTTAAAACTGCTGGAACAGGGAGAAGGATGCTTCAGAGGGTTAATAAAAGACCAAGGGCCACAGTCAGAGAATTACAGAACTTAGTCACATCCTTGGGTCTCCAAATCTACAATTAGATGCCACCTCCATGCCAATAGGCAATATGGAAGGGTTGCCATAAAAAAAGCCTTTATTGAGCAACCAACAAATGAAATGCCTCGACTTTGCTAAACAGCATTGGCACCATTGCTATGGTCAAATGAGAAGAAAAAAGCGATCTTTGGCCACGCAGACCAATGCTGGGTTTGGCGTCAATAGAAGGATGCATGCAGAAAAGAACATCCTACTGTATCTACTGTAAAACATGGATATTTGATGTTATGGGGCTGTTTTGCTTCCCCTGGTCCTGCTGCCCTTGTTAAGGTCAACGGCATCATGAACTCTATCAAGTGCCAGGACATTTTAGCCAAAAACCTGGTTGACTCTGCCAGGAGGCTGAAACCTGGTCGCAAGGGGATCTTTCAGCAAGACCATGACCTGAAGCACACTCAAAATCCACAAAGAAATGGTTAATTGACAACAAAATGGCCATCTCAATCTCCGGTCTTTGAAAACCTGTGGTTTGAATTAATAAGAGGGCAGTCCATATGCTCAGACCGAAGGATATCAAGGATCTGCAAAGATTCTGTATGGAGAAATGATCTGTGATCCCTCCCAATGTGTTGTCCAATATTATACAACATAGTCTAAGTGCTTGTTATCCTCTCTTAAAGTATAAAAACCGGGATGTCAAAAATGTTGACCAATATCAGTTGGACTTTTTTTTATAACTTTTTAAACAAAATTTATTTTTCTCTGAGCAATTGTATTAGTATATAAGAAATCATTATTTTGAGCATACAATATATATATATATGTTTTAGCATACGATATACACTGAGCATACGAAACGTTAGGAACATCTTCCTAATACTGAGTGGCACAAGAAAGCGTTCCACAGGGATGCTGGCCCATGCTGACTCCAATGCTTCTCACAGTTGTGTCAAGTTGACTGGATATCCTTTGGGTGGTGGATCATTCTTGATACACACGGTAAACTGTTGAGCATGAACCCAGCAGCATTGCAGTTCTTGACACAAACCAGTGCGCTTGGCACCTACTACCATACCCCATTCAAAGGCACTTACATTATTTGTCTTGCCCATTCACCCTCTGAATGGCACACATACACAATTCACGTCTCAATTGTCTCAAATCCTTCTTTAAGCTGTCTCATCCCCTTCATCTACACTGATTGAAGTGGATTTAAACTGGATTTATCCAGCTTTCACCTGGATTCAGTCTGTCATGGAAAGTGTTCTTAATGTTTTCTATACTCCATGTATCTCAGTATTTGTATTTATTTATTTATTTTATAGAGTCTTTTTTTGTTCATCTTTATCAAGGGTACCAACAATTTTGGATATGACTGTATGTCTTGGGTGTGTGTTCAGTACGCGTTGACCCATTTATCATTGTTGTCTTGAACTGCACCATTAAGGATAGCCAGGGCCGTAGTTAGATATCATATTAACATGCCAAAATGTGTAGAATTGCAAGAATTTTGCTTTGAAACTTAAATAAAAAAGTTTCCCCAAACCATGGCAAAATGTTAAATTACAGGAAATTAGCTGTAAAACTGGCCCCCTCAAAAAATCTGTAAATCAAATGTATTTCTTTACCTTTTGTTAATAAAATACTGCTAACAGATCCGTCTGTGTACTAAATTATAGTTTTTCATCCTGGAGTTAATGTGTAGTGGCTAATTATATAGCTAATAGGCTTTGTGTTTGTAGATTGATAATGGCTGGGCTCATTTTTGCTTGTTTCTTATCTTCTCCAAATAACATTTTAGAGTTTTTCAATTGTATAGAAATGCAGTAAATGAGCTTCAACTTTCTTAAAATGTATAGGATGGGGCTGTCAACCTCAAAAGGAGGAAAAAGGAAGACAAGCCTCTTTCGTTTCCTGTGTCACATCTAGCCCATCAAGACATTATCCTCATCTGACTAATGATAACCATGGTCTTACTTACACAGCCTGAGCCAAGGGACTGGACCCTGAGGGCCACAGAGAGAAGGCCCCGCCTCATTCAGTGACCCTGTATGTAAACACAGAGTTGGGGGTTGTACGCTTCATTCAACGTAGTCAGGTCAGTGGGGGACGATACATAAGCTATCCTCTCGGTAGCTACAGCAAGGAACAGCTTGAAATAGAGATGTCTTGAACGGCTGAAGGAATACCCAGTCTCCCCAGCAGACCCAGAATCATAGATAGAGCACAGATGATGATCACTTTAATCATCAATCGTACACAAGGTCTAACTGAAGTTTGACTTCCGCTTTATCCCAACCCCTCTCAAAGACATGCATACAGCAGGGGGCTGCTGCACTGGGGTCCCGTGGAGCAGTTGTTTTGGGGGTTGCTTTGCTCAAGGGCACAACGGCAGGCAATGGCATT